>NW_026000249.1:23840004-23854516 GCF_001458135.2 Marmota marmota marmota
AGAGGTGGGAGGGGAGGGGAGAGGTGGGGAGGGGGGAGGGTGGAGGATGGGAAAGGCAGCGGAGCACAACAGACACTAGTATGGCAATATGTAAATCAATGGATGTGTAACTGATGTGATTCTGCAATCTGTGTATGGGGTGAAGGTGGGAGTTCATAACCCACTTGAATCAAAGTGAGGAATATGATATGTCAAGAAATTTGTAATGTTTTGAACAACCAACAATAAAAAATTAAAAAAAAAATATGAATGAAGAAATATAAAAATGACTAGATAAGTTAGAAGCAAAATATTAAGGAATCTCCCAGAATATTGAGTAGAAAGGCAAAGATTCAGAAAGACATGGAAATAGAGAGTATAAATTTAGGATTCTAAGATACAAATAGTAGGACTTTCATGAAAGAAAAATACAGTAAAATGAGGAAACCCAAGATGGTGGGCTAGGGGGAGGCTGCATTCTGTGTCACTCCAGGACCTCGGATTCAAGTATTAGGAATACTGTTTCTCTGTGAGGACCCCCATCAGCTGTTCCCAGGCAGGAATCACAGCCACCATGCTGTGTAGGTCTCTAGGCCTCAGCATCTGCCACTCATCCACACAGGTCCTCTGGGTGCCCAAGTAGGACCACCTGCATTAGCACTTGTGCAGGACTCCTGGCGGTCCACCTACACAGTAATTCTGGCTGCTGCTTCCACACAGGACACCTGGCCATAGCCTATGTGAAGGAAAACTGGCCGCCACTCCCTTGTGGACCCTCATCTACCATCGTGGGGCTCCTATGGTAGCCTCCATCTTGGGGCACTGCAACCACTGCCACAGTCCCCTACATGTGGTAGGGTACACTTGGGGACACTGTACTGGGTCCGGTGACAGCTGCCAGCCACAATACTGCATGCCACAAGGCTGCATCTCTGAACACGCCACCTCCCAGCCCTGACCAGTCCCGCCAGACCATGCCCAATCTGACACCCCAATGCTGAAAGCAGCTGCCTTCATCTTTGTTCACCATCTTTAGTTAGGGCAACTCTCAGCTTGGAACACCCGCTGGGGCTTAGAAATAATATCAAGGTACCAAAAGTCCATACTCCCCTGCTCTCTGTAGGTATTCTGATCATGGAAATATACAGGGCAGTGTTCCTCCAGTAAGCAAACTCCCAGTGAAGGGGTGGGGAGGAACAGGTTCTCTGTTTTCCACCTTTGGAATGCCCAGCAGTTCTCCTTGAAGCTAAGATAACTATACAAGTGCAGTATCTAGTTACTATGGTAATAGAGAAAAGGGCTCTGTGTCTTAATCAGCCTGGACTTTGATCTCAATTATCTGGCACCTGGGATTAAAGGAATACTAAATAATAATGCAGTCATGGTACTGATGACCTAATGTAAATTTTGATATAAATAAATGCGGCTGCTTGGAGGAGCAGCCACTTCTTCTCCTGCCTCTGCATCTTGTCTCTGTGTCTCCTTTTATTTTCCTTTCACCTCTCCCCAGCAGGTGCTAACTCAGCACAGTGCCTGCAGCTATGTGTCCTGTCCATAGCTCGTAAAACCTGGTCACAAAATTGGGTCCTGAACTGCCCAATATAAAATAGTTCTCTGCAAAAGGTACGCAGCCCCAAGAGTCAGCCCACAAGACCTCTGGAAAGAAAGATTTCTGACTGGGAAGTAAAAAGGGAGGGGGTCAGTGAAATACAGTTTAGAGACTAAATTAGAGATAAGGAATTGTGAGGTCTACAGGCAACATAAGGAGATAAGACCAGGTGTCCACATCACACGAGTGGGCCCCAAAGGAGATCCTTGGGGTGCAGTCTCCCATCGGGGACCAGCAAGTACTATATCCCACCTCCAGGAGCCACACCCCCAAGTCCAACCCTCTCACCCCAACCCTCCCACCCTAATAACATTCACTATCCTGAGGGTGGAGATATCAGCAAAGAACAGAAAATACCACCTACCAGATGAGAAGGGAATCTGGAACGATATTGATCCCCAACAAAAATAATCCTTGTATTTTCCTCCAAGATTTTTTTTCCCTCTCTCTCTTTCTCTTCTCCCACCCTCATATCCCCAACATTTGTGAAACCAAGTACTTTTCATGAATTAGGCTACTGAGGCTAGAATGTCTGAATAGTATATTACAGTGGTGTTGTATATTCTTTTATCTCCTATTTTTATGTTTTTACTTTTCTTAATATTTATGTTTGTTTTTTGTATTCTATTGTTTTCCCACTTGCTTGTCTCCCCAAAATCACTCTCTCTCTCTCCTCTTGCTACTAACCAACTTCTTTAGATTCCTCTTTCACACTTTCTAAAATCTAATAACTCTATATCCTCACCTTCTACCCCTCAACATCTCATCCTACACCTCACCCCCAGTACTTTGTCCACCATCAGAAACTGTATACCCTTTTGCAAACCTATGGTTTATATTGGAGATAATAATTGAACTTACCATTTCTGTATATTGTGACAAAACCATAAACATCTCAATAGCAGCCATTTGGCTTAAAGTTGTATATTGTTTGAATTGGGATCTGTTCACACTGTTTCCCCCAAAAAGAGAGGTATTGGAAACCTGCAGGGATACTATAAGCCTATAGGGTAAAAACTGTAATGATTCGAATCCATTGTGTTAAGAGGGGAAGACAGACAAACAACATGAAAAACCAAGGAAGGAAAGTGCCCCCCCAAAACCAAGAAACTACATTACTAGAATCCATGGCCAGCACAACAGAAGAAATGACAGAGAAGGAGTTCAGGATGTACATAATTAAAATGTTCTGGGAAATAAAGGATGATATAATAAAGCAAATACAGGTAGCAAAAGATCATTTCAATAAGTATCTACATAAGCAAATATAGGAAGCAAAAGATTACTTCAATAATGAGATAGAGGTTCTGAAAAAAAAAGACAGAAATCCTTGAAATGAAAGAAACAATAAACCAAAATAAAAGTTCCATAGAAAGCATCACCAACAGATTAGATCACTTGGAAGACAGGACCTCAGACAATGAAGACAAAATATATAATCTTGAAAAAAAAATGCTGGCCACACAGTGAAGATGGTAAGAAATCATAAGCAGAAAATTCAAGAATTATGGGATAACATAAAAAAAACTAAATTTAACAATTATTGGGATAGAGGAAGGCATAGAGTTACAACCCAAAGGAATGAACAATATATTCAATGAAATAATTTCAGAAAATTTTCCAAACATGAAGACTGAATTGGAAAATCAGATACAAGAGGCTTATAGGACACCGAATGTACAAAATCACAACAAATCCACACCAAGGCACATTATAATAAAAATACCTAGCATACAGAATAAGGAGAGAATTTTAAAAGCCACAAGAGAAAGGAATGAGATTACATATAGGGGGAAACCAATTAGAATATCTGCAGATTGTTCAACTCAGACACTGAAAGCTAGAATATCCTAGAATAACATATACCAAGCTCTAAAAGAAAATGGGTGTCAAGCAAGAATCTTATATCCAGCAAAATTAAGCTTTAGATTTGATGACAAAATAAAAACATTCCATGATAAAGAAAAGTTAAAAGAATTTACAACTACAAAGACTTCACTACAGAACATCCTCCGAAAAATATTCCATGAGGAGGAAAAAAAAAAAAAACAATGAAAATCAGCAGAGTGGGGCTGGGGTTGTGGCTCAGCAGTAGAGTGTTCACCTTGCACATGTGAGACCCTGGGTGTGATCCTTAGCACCACATAAAAATAAATAAGTGAAATAAAGGTATTGTGTCCAACTAGAACTAAAAAATAAATATTTAAAAAAGAAAAGAAAAGAAAATCAGCAGATGGAGGTATTAAACTAAAGGAAATACTAATCAAGGGAGAAATCAAGTTAAGTTAAATACCAAAAATAAACAAATATGATCAGAAATACAAATCATGTCTCAATAATAACTCTGAATGTTAATGGCCTAAAGTCACCCATCAAAACACACACACTGGCAAATTGGATTTAAAAAAGAGCCAACAATATGCTGCCTTCAAGAGATTCATTTCATAGGAAAAGACATCCATAAACTGAAGGTGAAAGGTTGGGAAAAATCATACCACTCACATGGATTGCAGAAACAAGCAGGGGTTTCCACCCTCATACCACATCAAGTAGACTTCAAGTCAAAGTTAATCAAAAGGAGTAAAGAAAGACATTTCATACTGCTTAAGGGAAACAGATATCAACAAGACATAACAATTATAAATACATATGCCGCAAACAATGGTAGAGCATCTAAGTTCATCAAACACATTTCTCAAGTTTAAGATTCAAATAGACCATAACACAATAATTTTGGGTAACTTAAATACACCTCTTTCACCACTGGATATATCTTCAAAAAAAAAAAAAAACTAAACAAAGAAACTATAGAACTCAATAATACAATCAATGACTTAAACTTAACTGACATATAGAAAATATTTTATCCATCAACGAGTGAATACACATTCTTCTCAGCATCACATGGATACTTCTCTAAAATAGACCATATACTATGCCACAAAGCAACTCTTAGCAAATACAAAAAACAGAGATATTACCCTGCATTCTATCAGGTCATAATGGAATGAAATTAGAAATCAATGATAAAATAAAAAATAGAGTTACTCCAATACCTGGAGATAAATAATATGCTACTGAATGAACAATGGGTTGCAAAAGACATCAAAGAGGATATTTAAGAATTCTTAAAAGTAAATGAGAACACTGATACAACATATCAAAATCTCTGGGACACTCTGATGGAAGAACTAAGAGGAAAGTTCATTGCATGGGGTTCATTCCTTAAAAGAAGAAAAACTCAACAAATAAATGACCTAACATTACATCTCAAAGCCCTGAAAAGAAGAATAAATCAATACCAAAAACAGCAGAAGATAGGAAATAATTGAAATCAGAGCTGAAATTAATGAAATTGAAACAAAAGAAACAATTAAAAAAATTAACAAAGCAAAAAGTTGGTTCTTTGAAAAAAAATAAATAAAATTGATAAACCCTTAGCCTTGCTAACAAAGAGAAGGAGAGAAAAAAATTACTGACATCCATGATGAAAAAGGAAATATCATGACAGAGACTACAGAAATACAGAAGATAATTAGAAATTGTTTTGAAAATGTGTACTCCAATAAAATAGA
The DNA here is from genome assembly GCF_001458135.2 of Marmota marmota marmota. Classification (NCBI taxonomy): domain Eukaryota; kingdom Metazoa; phylum Chordata; class Mammalia; order Rodentia; family Sciuridae; genus Marmota; species Marmota marmota. Next base: position 23,845,168 of record NW_026000249.1, read on the forward strand.
AAATATCGAAGGCATCAACAAATTTCTAGAGTCATATGATTTACCCAAACTGAGTCAGGATGATATACACAAGTTAAACAGATCAATTTCAAGCAATGAAATAGAAGATGCCATTAGAAGCCTACCAACCAAGAAAAGACCTAGAACAGATGGATAGACAGGTAAGTTCTACAAGACCTTTAAAGAAGAATTAATACCAATACTTGTCAAATTATTTCATGAAATACAAAAAGAGGGAACACTTCCAAACTCATTCTATGAGGCCAGACACATCAAAGAAAGAAAACCTCAGACCAATATCTCTAATGAACATGGAAGCAAAAATTCTCAATAAAAGTCTGGCAAATTGAACACAAAAACATATCAAAAAGATTGTGCACCACAATCAAGTGGGGTTCATCCCAAGGATACAAGGTTGGTTCAACATATGGAAATCAATAAGTGTAATTCATCACATCAATAGACTTAAATATAAGAATCATATGATCATCTCAATAGATGCAGAAAAAGCATTTGACAAAATACAGCACCCCTTCAAGTTGAAAACACTAGATAAACTATGGATAACAGAAATATATCTCAACATTGTAAAAGCTATCTATGCTAAGCCTCAGGCCAACATCATTCTAAATGAAGAAAAATTGAAAATATTCCCTCTAAAAACTGGAACAAGACAGTGATGCCCTCTTTCACCACTTCTATTTATCACAGTTCTTTTTTTAAAAGGATATAATTATTTTTATTCTAAATAAATATGTACATATATGTGCAAATTTAGATAGAGATATATTTCAATAATAGATTTTAATGCATTTAACATAAGCATATATTATCTTCAGATTTATTCTATATATAGTAAGTTTAGACTTATATATATATTTATATACTGGCACACTTGTAAATGTAATATAAATATACAATTAGCTTCTAAGTAATTGACAATGAAGAGAATATTGTGGGATCAGAAATGTCATGGTATGGATGAGTATAAGATATTATTTCATCTGTCCATAGCTATTGTGTGAACAACTTATGGACTGGAACAGCCATTTTTTCTTTATTCATATTTTTGAAAATTTATTTTAATTAGGTATATATGATAGCATAATGCATTTTGATTCATTGTACACAATTGCAGCACAACTATTTTTTTAAGTTGTAGTTGGACACAATACCTTTAATTTTTTTTAATGTGGTGCTGAGGATCAAACCCAGCACCTCACATGTGCTGGGCGAGCATTCTATTGCTGAGCCACAACCCAAGTTAGCAACACAACTTTTCATTTCTTTGGTTGTACATGATGTAGTGTCACACTGTATGTGCAGTCTTAAATGTACATAAGGTAATGATATCTATCTCATTCCACCATCATTCTTGCTCCCCTGCAGCCTCCTCACATTCCCTCCCCATTGCCCAATCAAATCCCTCCATTTTTCCCATGCCTCCCCCTCCCCATTTTGGATCAACATCCACTTACCAGAGAGAACATTCCACCTTTGGTTTGTGGGGATTGGCTTTCTTTCCTTAGCATGATATGCTCCAACTCCATCTATTTACCTGAAAATGCCATGATTTTATTCTCTTTTAATACTGAGTAATATTCCACTGTGTACATGTACCACATTTTCTTTATCCATTCATCTATTGAAAGGCATCTAGGTTGCTTCCATAGTTTTGCTATTGTGAATTGAGCTTCCATGAACACTGAAGTGGCTGTATTACTATAGTATGCTGATTTTAAGTCCTTTGGGTATAGACAAAGGAGTGGAATAGCTGGGTCAAATGGTGGTTCCATTCCAAGTTTTTTAAGGGGTGTCCATACTGCTTTCCAGATTGGTTGCACCAATTTGCAGTCCCACCAGCAATGTATGAGTGTGCCTTTCCCCCCACATCCTGGCCAACATTTATTGTTGCTATATTCTTAATAACTGCCATTCTGACTGGTGTGAGATGAAATCCTAGTTTTGATTTGCATTTCTCTAATTGCTAGATATGTTGAATATGTTTTCATATATTTGTTGATTGAATGCATGTCTTCTTCTGAGAAGCATCTGTTCAACTCCTTAGCCCATTTATTGATTGGGTTGTTTGCTGATGACATTATTCTATATAAAGAGGATCCAAAAAAACAAAAAACAAAAAACAAAAAACTTCAACAGAAAACTTCTACAATTAATGAATTCAGCAAAGTAGCAGTATAGAAAATCAATACTCATAATCAAATGCATTTCTATACATCAGTGATGAATCCTCTGAAAGAGAAATTAAGAAAACTACCCCATTCACAATAGCCTTAAAAAAAACTACAATACTTGGGAATCAACTTAACAAGAGAAGTGAAAGACTTCTACAATGAAAACTACAGAATATGTTTTTTAAAATTTTTTTACATGAGCTTTATTATTATTATTATTATTATTATATTTGCATTATAATTCTTAATACACCTTTATACCGCAATTTATCATACCTCTGTATACAAGATATGTTGACACCAAATTCATATCTTCATACATGTATTTTTTACAACGATAAGGGTCTCCTTCCACCATCCATGCAATTCTCCTTCTCCCTCCATTTCTCTCCCACCCCTCTTCCCTAACTAGAGGTAATCTTCTTCCCATGCTCTTCCTCCCTACCCCATTTTGAGTCACCCCCAATTATATCAGAGAAGACATTTGGCATTTGGATTGGCTAACTTCACTTAGCATAATATGCTCTAATGCCATCCATTTCCCTGCAAATGCCATGATCTTATTATTTTTTAGTGCTGAGTAATATTCCATTATGTATAAATGCCACATTTTTTTATCCATTCATCCATTGAATGGCATCTAAGTTGGCTCCACAGTTTAGCTATTGTGAATTGTGCTGCTATAAATGTTGATGTGGTTGTGTCCTGGTAGTATCTGTTTTTAAGTCCTTTGGGTATAGTCCAAGAAGAGGAATATCTGGGTCAAATGGTGGTTCCATTCCCAGCTTTTCAAGGAATTTCCATACTACTTTCCAAATTGACTGCATAAATTTGCAGTCCCACCAGCACCAGCAGTGTATGAGTGTAACTCCCCCCCCCCATCCTCGCCAGCACTTGTTTGTCTTCATAATGGCTGTCACTCTTACTGGAGTGAGATGGTATCTTAGAGTAGTTTTTATTTGCATTTCTCTGATTGCTTAACTATCAAAATTATGCATATGTGGTATATGTGGTATCACTGAGCTAAATTTTCATATTTGATATTTAGAAATAAAGAGAATGTCTATAGTATATAAACCAATGAGTAGCAATATGTTATTATGTATTGGAATAATGGAAAGTTTTCAAAGTTATCATCAATGAGTAAACAGGGCAATAATTATAACATTAATTACAATGTTTTTCATTATAATATAATCTGTTAGGTTTAAAACTTTACCAGGCTCATTTAAATTAAAGATAAATACAGAAATCACTATATCAGGCACTGGGATGGTTTTTAGGAAAACATCAACAGAGTTGGTCAGTATAGTCTTTCAACTTTCATTCACTGTAGCAAAAGTGAAAATAAAATAATATAGTGCATTTAGGAAGTCACATTTTCTCCTTAAACAGCAGCTCTCAGAAAGAAGCTCCAAGAGTCATTAGAGAACTGCAGACATCACTGGAAAAACTACAAATACTTCAAAGGTGAGTCTGGAAAGAATAATAATCATTTGCATATGAATAGAAAGATCAGAACAACCTTTATGCAGATTAGGAAGTAATATGTCTCCTTCAAGTGGCCACCTTATTGCACCTAAGTCTTGTCTGCTTCTACCCCATACCTGCCCTTATTGTCCCAGATCAAAGTGGCCTGTAATCACAAAAAATGACACTTCTCATTTCATGTTTTTCTTTTCCTTATTGGAATGTAAGTGCCCTGAGGGAGGGGTAAATGGATAAGGTTAGGGGTAAATAACCAAATTTCAACTGGAAGAAGAAGGGGAGACTAATGAAGTACTAAAATTGGTCTATGGATTTGTTCAGGCCCATGATAAAGTTTTCACTAGTCTACTGTGAAATCAGAGAAAAGAGAGGAAAACATATATTGTGTTTCATTAAGCCAAATGTAATTCAAAGCATGATCCTACATTCTAAAATTATGGCTTTATTTTCTGTGGTTAAAATTAACTTTCATTTATAAAGTGGAGTTGATATTAGATGTAGATAGTTCACTTCATTTTGCCTATTTACTTATGTATTCATGTATGCGTAATTGTCTATCCATAGTAAACAAAAGGTTGACAATCCCAAATCAAGGGTCAATTTATTTGCTGAAACTATCAAAAAAAATGAAATCTATGAAATGCTGATTTTATATAAATATGAGGAAAGAAAAAAATCACAGCTCTGCAGAGGGAAAATGACTAGTATATTTTAAAGCTACAAGGTTGGAGTTAAAGAATAAAGTAAGCTGACAATTTGCCAATAAGCCATATCCATTTCTTTTAGTCAGCTACCTTTCAAAGAGCAAATACAAAATAGGTATACCTGAATACTGACAGGTCTTTGTCAATTACTTGATGACTGTCACCTAATAGCTTTTTATAGAGAGGGTATTTAGACATTGTAACTAGAATTTCCTGTGGAGTGTTTCTTGGAGTAATAAATGGATGTTTAGGGGGTGGGAGGAAATAGTTACAATCAAATAGCTTGGGAAAGTGTCAAGCAGTCCTATACAGGTGTTTTTATTACTAGACTTCCTGGATATTATAATGTGGTAATGTGCATGGTGATATCCAAAGGTAGAGGGTAGAACATATAGCAGTTCCCCTATTATTTGACAAGGGCATTTTTTTCCCACCAACATCTTAGAAATTAAGACATTGGCAGAAATCTTTAGAAAAGTTTTTGGTATTCTTAAGGTTTCAGCTTCATACAATAAATAAATAAAGTAGCAGAAAGTATTATAAAATATTAGATCACAATTAGGAATTTCGCAATAGATACTGTACCATTTTAGTATTAAAAACACAGTATTTCTTCCATACATTAAAGTGTAGAGATTTTATTTCTCACAATAGACGATGGAAGGGTTTATCTTTGTTAGGCTTAAGATAAGTCTGTGCCTTGGCCCAATATTTCCACTGCTATGTATATACTTAGAAAAAGTCATTTATGTGTTGGGAAGGATGCATGTACAAAAAAAAGTTCATATCAACATTACTTATAATACTCAGAAGTAGGAAAGAGGCCAATTGTCCACCAATAGTACAGTGGATAAATGATCATGTCATTTTCTTAAAATTGATTATACACCAAAAATCAAACATAGTGTTGAGGGAAAGATTCCAATTGCATGAATTAAAAAAGCATATAAAGGTAAACAATATTTTTTAGTTATACATAATTCCATACTAAAGTTATTCTAAAAGGAAGTAAGTGGTTAATATAAAAGCATGATCAAGATTATAGGGGATATATATATATACACACACACACATAAACACACACACACACACATTTATTTATTTATGTTTTAGCTTTAGGTGGATACAATATCTATTTTTATGTGGTGCTGAGGATTGAACCCAGTGCCTCACACATGCTAGGAGAGCACTCTACCACTTGAGCCACAACCCCAGCCCCAAGGTTATAGGTTTTTATGCATGGAAAATTACCATGCTGGCAATGTTCTCTTTCTTGGGGACAGTATTAAATTGAACATTTATCTTTCATGTAATTTTCTGTGTGTAAGTTAAAATTTAAGAATTTTGAAAAATTAAAATGAGAGAGATTCAAGGATGTTCATAGCCTTAAGCATTTGACTCTTCCTCTTTAGCACTATCATTCCACTATAGTTGTACAATTAACACTTGGAAGTTTTGGTTTAGTTCAGTGTTAGTGGTTTACATTTCTGTCCTCCTTTAACTATTTTGAGCACAAATGAGTTAGAAGGATATGGTCTTTTATTTTGTCCATTGTAGATTATGTGCAAAAAAATATTTACTAAACTGAGCCAAATTAAATAAAAACAAGTGTCTGGTTAGGAGATGGTATGGATAAAGCTATACCTGTGTTGATTTTTCATTTTTCAGATTAGAACATATAAGCCCAGAAAGAATTGATTCCATGCCAACACTTCACAATAAAAAAAAAACAGCATATTAGCCTCAGGACCAGAGCCCAGGACTTGGGGTTGTCTGTTTCTCCATTTCCACTCCATCATGCCATCTGGGAACAGGGTAAAATCCAGTTGGACAAGCTCTGATAAGTCATGGAATCTTCTCCAAATCATGGGAATTCCAGTGCAACACTAACTTTACAAACATGAGAAACCATTTACAAGTCCTTTCACATATATTCATCCAAGGTATTGCTATATATCTAAAGTATAAAAATGGAAGGAAGTTTATTAGGGTAGAGGAAGGAGAAAGAGAGACAGGAGGGAAGACGGGAGGGGAAAGGGAGAGGATCATGAACTGAAATCAATTTCCATGCATGAATGAGTTTGTCTGGATGAACCCAACTACTATGTATAACTACAAAGCTCTAATGAAAAGAAAAAAGAAAACAAAATGTGTCAGATTTTAAAACTGTAAAGTGTGAAAAAATCATCTGCTTTTAGTGACTGAAGCAAACATTTTTCAGCAGATCGCAAACTGGCAGCCAGGAAATTTGGCCCATAGATGGGTGTTAATTTTGCTGCACTTTTTTTCCTCTGTGGGAAAACAGAATAGCATTAAATCAGGCTTGTCTTCTAGGGGTTACCAGGGTCACTACCATGCATTGGTTCACTCTCAGCTGCAATACACATTTACATTAACTGTAGCCTCTTTAATCCCCTTACTTGTTAATTGAGCTAAATCCCAGACAGCTAATGTGACTTAATAGTCACACAGGTTGTTTGTAGCACAGACAAATTATAACCCAGCTCCCCTTATTCCCAGACCAGAGAGCTTTCTGCTACTCTACACTATTTAAAACTTTTGACAAAGAATTCTAAGTAGTTAGAAAAGCAATTCGGATTTTTTCTCCCTGTGGAAAAACTGCTTTTGGTGTTTGAAATTTATTTTTCTGCCAGTTTACCACTTTGCAAGTTACATGCATCAATCTTCAATGTGTGATAAATATGTTACACAACTATGGTATGAACCTATAATGAATAATTGTTATTTTAAATACAGTATCATATTTCATTTGTTTATTTAGTACATTTTTTTTAGTGTCTACCCTGTGCAAAGTGCTTTAATAGACATTCAGAATACAAAAAAAAAAATCAACTGGGCAGGTATGTTCTCTGCATGAGTGGAACTTGCATACTATCAAGAGAAATATCGTAAACATAACTGTCAAGCTAATTATAATTGTAATTATTTAATTATACTAGTTATAAGCTACCAAGGAGAAGCACAACCTGGCATATAAGCTACCAAGGAGAAGCACAAGCTGGAAACACTGATGTAGCTATGAGGTTAGCATTGGCTTCTTTGAAGAATTAACTGCTAATGTTTAAATGCCAGACCAAAAAAAAAAAAATAGGGAACAGGGAAAAGTAAAGCAGAGATAGAAAGGATATTATTTCCTAGAAGGGGAAACTCAAGAAAAGGCCCTTGTGGGCTGGGGATATAGCTCAGTTGGTGGAGCGTTTTCCTTGCATGCACAAAGCCCTGGGTTTGATCCCCAGTACCACACACACACACACACACACACACACACACATACACAAAAAGCCCTTATGATAGATATTAGAGACTTGGGGAAAAAAATCACAAGGTGTTATGCTAGTAATATTGGAAAGACCTTCTCAGATATGTTAAAGAGTTTGGAGCTCATCTTTAGAACTATGCAAAGCTATTGAGATTTTATAAAAAACAGACAGACTTAGCTTTTGATGAGGCTTTTTTTCTTTGAAAGAATACTGGAAGAATATAATGAATGCTACATGGAAGTTGGATGGAAGATAGATCAGATTGATTTAAGAAGATAGGGAGAATGCAGGATCCCAATGATGCTAGTTTAAATTCAGGTGGTAGCAGCAGAGATGGAGAATAGATGACTTCCAGAGATGATAATTTGGTTGGATATGAGTGCTGAGGATAATGGTCATATTCACAATATTTGATGAGTGATCTATTAATACTGCCATTCAGAACAAATGCCACAAAAAAACAATAGTTGTGACTATCAATGTGGACAACCTGAATATAATACTTGACTGGTGAGTGTTAGTTGTATAATCAAACTTTTACTGGAGACAACTAATAGTAGGAACAATTCGGAAGAAGCAAGTAAAGGTTTACAGAAAAATTATTAATTATTTTAAAAGCAGGTTAAAAAGACAAGTTAAAGATATATTTGACCTCCCTTTATTCACTCTGCTATGAAAATTACTATCAAGGAGCATATTATAAGGTTGAATGAATTAAATTCTATAGTATTCTTGTTTTCTTAAAAAAGAATCTTCTTTTGAAAAATTTGCTTCCTCCAAATAACTAAAAGACAGGATTTTTTCCTAAAAAATGAGCTAATCACTTTTTCACTAAAATTATTATATCTATTATTGTTATGAAATTAAAGAAAGCTATATAAAAACCCATTAGTCACTGATACTTTAGCAATGACTTTAGAGGTCACTTGAAAAGTTGCTTCTAATTAAAATTTATAGGATTGAAAATTTACAACATAATTCAAAGGAACGTTTAAGGTACTTTTCAAAATTCTTTGATTAAGAAAAGAATGTTCTCATATTATATTACTTAGAGTTTTGCAAATTTTTCTTTCCATTTCTAAACAAAGGTTTCTTTAAAAAATTCTTGCCTATATTCAGATAAATTTGTTATCCCTGAAATAGCAAATTAGGTTCCTTATAAATATTTCATAAACAAATAAATGAATCAAATGTGTTTCATGCTATTTTTTTTACTTCTCATAAAAAGCAAAAGGACAATAATAACATAGAACTTATAGTGAGAAAGTATGGTAATGCTTGCATAGTCTGTTTGAACCACAATTTCCTGACTGTAATGAAATATCTGCCTTTCAGGGATATTACACAATACTGTTTTTTTTTTTTACAAAATATTAATTTTTATTATTATTCTTTCAGATAATTGAAAGAAATTATGCTCACTTTACTGGCATTAATAGTAGGCACTTGAAGAACATTTGCTTTGGTATATATACATGATTGAATATTACTCAGCATTAAAAGAGAATAAAATTATGGCATTTGCAGGTAAATGGATGGAGTTAGAGAATATCATGCTAAATTATGTAAGCCAATCCCCAAAATCCAAAGGCCAAATGTTCTGATAGTGGAGCTGATCCATAATGGGGGGGCATGGGAATAATGGAGGAACTTTGTAGAGCAAAGGGGAGGGTGGGGTAGG
>NW_026000249.1:23856558-23861360 GCF_001458135.2 Marmota marmota marmota
GTGGACCAATGGTACAGAATAGAGGACACAGAAACCAATCCACAAAACTACAACTATCTTATATTTGATAAAGGGGCTAAAAGCATGCAATGGAGGAAGGACAGCATCTTCAACAAATGGTGCTGGGAAAACTGGAAATCCATATGCAACAAAATGAAACTGAATCCCCTTCTCTCGCCATGCACAAAAGTTAACTCAAAATGGATCAAGGAGCTTGATATCAAATCAGAGACTGATAGAAGAAAAAGTTGGCTCCTATCTACATATTGTGGGGTCGGGCTCCAAATTCCTTAATAGGACACCCATAGCACAAGAGTTAATAACAAGAATCAACAAATGGGATTGAAGGTCTTTTTAATTATACTTATTCTGAATGGTTGGCCTAGCATAGGTGCAAGTATAACTGACGATAAGAGTAGTTAAATAAATGTAAATAAATAAATACAGAATCCAGAAATTTTTAAATTATGTATGCTTGAAAATTTTTACTTTATAGTAGAAATTCATATTTTAAAAAAGATAAAGAACTATATTACCTGGAATGCTCTCAGTGACTAGCACAGAGTTTATTGATTAATTTCATTATTTTCTACAATCAAGCTACTGTCTCAAAAATAGCAAGATGTATCATAGAGGGATTATAAGGGTAAAATTCTGTGACCAGAATTCCCTTCATAATTCCCTTCATTTCCTTCATTGTTTCCCCAGTTTTCCAAGAGTTAAAAACATCTCTTGGAAAAAGTTCATATGAATATTTTCTTTAATTCACCTATGGTCATTTTATTCATTTAGATCTTGAGACTGTCTTCTCTCCATTTCCACCCTAATACCCTAGTCCAAACCACTATTACTCTCAAATTGATGATTGTAAAAGATTCTAACAGGTCTCCATTATTTCATTCATGCTCTAAAGAATTTATTCTCCACACAATAGCAAGAAGCATGTTTTAAAAACTTAAATTTTACCCAAATGTCCCCTTTTACAGTCCATTGAACACAGGCATACCTGTCACAAGTTTTCTCCAACGATCTCTGAGAAGAAGTGATGGCAATTAAGAAACTAGTGAAAATTCTCTTCTGTCCACTTTTTTTTCCCTCTATATGTAAGAACCTGTGAGTTCCTAAAGATTGAAGGAATCACAAAGATGCAAGAATGTTGGCTCCCTGAATCACAGAATGGAGGACCACACCCATCAACCAAAAATACGTGCACCAGACTGTTAGAATAATTACATATTTTATTGTATTGTCATTGAAAGTCTAGGGTTTGTTGATTATATCAGCTAGAAATATCCCAAATAATATATTTAGCATGCCATAAATGAATTGGCATAGCAATACTTTTCATGACATGGAGATAAAATTATGTATGGTTCTCTGATTTGTGACTATATGAAAATCCAGGACAAAGGAAAAACTTCCCATGAAGTATCTGATTTCGATTTTTGTCTTTTGTCTAACTCTGTAATACTGTTAGCACCATGAAAATAGAGCCTTATTTGTACCGTCAATCATTGTTTTTCAGCATTTTGAAAGGAATATCAGTGACAATAAATATTTGTTATGAGAATAAAATGTGCATTTTATAAGAGGTGCTAGTTTTTGTATATAAATGCAGCTACTGATATGACGGATATGCTAGATAATCATAACTTTTAACTAAGTAATAAAGAAAACAGGTGGAAATCTGACAGAAAAAGTTTAAAAATCTTGAGATAAGCCAAGTTGTCCTCTGCTTGAAAGTCAATGGATAAGGACAGAAGCTTCAGATGGAAGAAAGACACCAAGTTAGTTTTAATACTTGGTTGCCAGTCACACCTTATCTTAAGAGAAACAATTTCATTCACTAAATGTTTCAGCTGAAAGTTCATCACTTCTTGTTCTCTCTGGGTCAGAGTACATAAAGATTATGATTTTGTCCATAAAGAGCTTAGTTAAGTCAATAACAATTCAATATGCATTAGTGGGAATTATTTTTCTCTATATCCTCTGTCAGAAGGTGATCATGAATTCATTATAAATGGATTAGTTCTGAGGTCCAAAATACACAATAACATTAATTTAAGAAAGACATGTAATTGTGGAAATCCCTGATTTTAATTTTATTCAATTTGAAAATATTAGCAGGTTAATAAACAAAGTGTACCAAAGGGTATTTTGAAAAGTACAATGTAATTCAGAGGAAGCAGCAACTATAATCTGTCTCAATGATTTTTCTAAATCAAAAAGCCAGTGCCAGTTATTCAGAACATGGAGGAATCAGGAAGGCAGGTACAATTGAAAATACTATTGTCATTTTCTGCTACTGCCACCTGCATGTCACTGTATCTACAGAAGTTATGCTCTATACCTTGTCCCTTTATCCCCAGTCTTCCACCATCCAACCCAAAGCATAAAATGTTCAGGTGCAATTAAGGTGGTTCACTAATGCCAGATTGGGAAGAGATGTGAGTTGAGTATGTTGTGAAAAAGCCAGAAATCACCAGAAGAATCTATTACGTTATTCATTTATACTCAAACATATCTCAGCCTTGGTTGGGGGGTGGTCAAATTATGAAAATCTGTGACAAACAGAAACATATCCAATTGCAAAGCAGATCCCTAGAAGTCCTCTTATTCTAACTCTTTAAGATAATATTGCCTTGATGGCACAGGCCTGTAATCCCAGCAGTTCAGAAGGCTGAGACAGGAGGATTGCAAGTTTAAAGCCAACCTCAAAAATTTAGTGAGGTCCTACTCAACTTAGCAATATCCTGTTTCAAAATAAAAAATTAAAAAGGACCAGGGATGTGGACATCTCAGTGGTTGAGTGCCCTTGGGTGAATCCCTGGTACAAAAAGAGAGAGAAAATAATATTTCCTCTCTATTAATCCATTTATCCACTTTCTACCTCTTATATAAATATACAAATATGTGTAAATGTTGCACACATCATTGAAAATACTCTGGTATACATGCCTTAAAGAACTTGTATGCAGTTATTGATACAGTGAGTGGGTATTTGCCACACACCTCCACCATATAACAGGTTTGGATGTTGTATAAATGAACCTAAATTTGAATGTAGTCAATTCTTTTTCAGCTACATTTATAGACATCAGTGGCAGCTACAGTTCACAATAAAACATAATTCAAACATCGTTCAACTCTTACTTTGGAATTTTTTCTGAATTTGCATTAGAATAATGGTATTTCAGATAAATGGGATGTTGATTTCAACTAAATATTACACTTATAGTTCAAGATCTATATAAGAAAGAATACAGAAAGCTGTGAATTTCCTTCCTGACACCTTTCTCCCAATCCCTTGAACACTCCTTTTACTCTGAAATATATATTTTTAAATAGTCATAATTTCCCTTCTCAAAATTCCCAAAGAGGGGTATGAGTTTTAAAAATTCTTTTTTTAAGAAGGAACACACACATAAAATTACATGCACATGTACACATGCACACACACAACACACACGACATACACACAATAAAACAGTAATACCACAAATATCAAAATGCAGTCAAATTTTCTAATCCAATGCATACTGGGGAAATTGCTATAGACCAAATGAAAAGGAAAGCTCATCTATTGCTTTGCAACATGAGGTATTGTTTATAAAGTTTAAGTTTTGTCTTGTATTGATTCTAATGTTCTGAGATAAACCACACTTCAGAAGAACACTTGCCCAGCCATATATTATAGTCAATAAAGATGAAATTAAAAGTTTACCTCAACCGGAATGGTGTAAGAAGACATACACTATTTCTGAGGCTTAAAACTTCCCTCTGAGACAAGGAACACCTCAGCAACTCCAGTGACTTTTCCAGTAGCATTTAGGAAGCTTTAGCGAATACTTTCCTTGACCTCTCTGGGAGAACCCCTGATGTTTTCTAATAGAAGAAAGAGGCGAATAACTACACCAAGAGAAGTACAGTGTGACACTTGGGCTTCAAGAATACCTGGAATCAGATAACCAAAAGGCCAAAAGGAGACACTCTTGCACATTCTTTTTCATTGATATCTGTTCACTTTCTCTTTCTACCCTTCTTTCCTCACTAACCCTTTCCATCTTTATTCTTCTAAAATCATCTCAGCTTCCTTCATGGGGTAGATAGTATGGTGATTGACAGCCCCAATATCTTACATCCATGGCTGTATAGGAACAAATGTTTTTTTGTTTGTATTCAGTATTGCAAATACCAAGAAAAAAAATGCTTATTGGCTCAATGTTAGTTTCATACCCACCACTGAAACAATCAGCTGAGGAGAGACGAATGAATAAAACATACCCAAAAAATATGATGGCAGAATAGGAAGACAATTTGTTCTGACAAAGCAAAAGGCATGCTATACAAAAAGTATCACATATTTCAGAAATGTTAGGATTGAGTATAATTATGTGAAACAGATTTTCGGGTAGCTGACTAACCAAATGTTGCCAGAGTTAACAGCATCATATATTTGGATTCTTCCTTTTTTACCGTGCTGGGGAACAAATGCAGGGCTGCAAGCATACTAGATGAGTGTTCCACCACTGAGCTATATTCCCAGTCCACATTTGATCATATGGGCAATCCTTACTTTTTAATTTTCTATCATGCCATCCTCAGCATGTCCCTTGTGGTCACCATCCATGAACCAGAAGAGAGGTGTCTTATATATTATATTTCTGAACTAATCAGTAGCAAGATGAGTAACTTTCATTTGAGGTTAGAAAAATCTAAATTCATACCAGCTTCCATGAAGTACAGAGAGGCATGATTAGGGGAAAGATTCTCTCCGCTTAGTTTTTTTTTTTTTTTTTTTT
>NW_026000249.1:23861869-23870878 GCF_001458135.2 Marmota marmota marmota
CCACAAGCCTCTCTCTCCCACACAAGCTTCTCTCCACCTCCCACAATCCTCCTGCTCTTGAGGCCGATTGGCTGGGTCACATGGGCAGAGCCAAAAAAGTCCCCCAATGAGCAGCTCCGTGGTCTGAAAGGGCAGGGAAACAGCCCAATGAGCATCACCACAGAGGAGCCAATCAGCTAGATGTTGCTGGGGCCGAGGAGCCAATCAGCTAGATGTTGCTGGGGCCGCTGTGAGCCAATCATCAGCCGGCAGCTGGAAGTTTGCTGGCAGCTGGAAGTTTGCTGGGGCCCCTTCGGCTGTGGCTCTCAACAGTCCAATATGGCAGCAAAATGTTTTTCCAACTTGAAAAACCAAATAATTTTTTTAGGTAACTTTAAATGAGAAGCTTTATACTCAAAAGCAATAGGAACACAATAAAAGTTGTAAGGATAGGGATCATATGAGCAATTCTTAGACAGTAGCACCATGAACTGAGGAGAATTCTCATTAGCAGGCGTATCTTACTTGTTAACTCTAAGAACATTCCTTCCAGGAATGTTATGCTAGTTATACATTTCTCAATTTTGTGACATTAGCTATAAATCATCTAATGAATCTTCATTTGCCTTGATGGGATCACCAACCTTTTTTTTTTTTTTTTGTACTAGGGATTGAACCCAGGGTCACTCTGGGATATAGATGTAGACTCTGAGGATGTAGATATTCCTCCATTAAATTCATTTCACCTTAATTTAACCAGTTTGTTTCTGTTATTCTTAACCAAGAATACTGACTAGGCTGTCCATTCCTGCCTTTAAAATATGGCAATTAACTTCATTAATTTAGAGTTGTCATTACACTCAATTGTCAGACTCTCTAAAAAAAAGAATGAAATTATGTCTGAGTAAGACGAGGAAATAGTATCCATTTTTGCTTCTTTGAGTATATTTTAAAAAGGAATTTAAAAAATATTTTCTAATTGTCACACAAATTAATTATTATCATAATTCTATGCCAAGAAAAATCTATTTATATTTATAAGGGTTAAAGTCAAATTCTTCTTCATAAAAAAAATATTTTATTGTCATTGAGACAATCCCTGGTCATTGAGGACACATAGAAAATCACAAAATATTTAAGGAATAAAAATAAATAGATGATGCTATGGTTTGGATAAATGTTTCTAAAAGTCCCAAGTGTTAAAGTCTTGATTGCCAGCCCATGAAGTCTGGTGGAACTGGTGGAAGGTGGTGGAACGTGTAAGAGGTGAGGACTAATACAAGGAAATTAGGTCACTGAGGGTATGCCCTTGAAGGAGATATTAGAGTTCTGGTTCTTTCTCTTTTCATTTCTGGCCACCATGAGAAAGCAACTTTGCTCCACCATATGCTTCTGCCAGGATGTACTGCCTCACCACAGGCCCCAAAGAATGGGGCCAATGGAATACGGACTGAAACTTTAGAAAACATGAGCTAAAATGAACCTTTCCTCCTTATAAGTTATTTTGTCAGAGTGATGAAAAACCGATTAACACAAAGGAATATTAAATGCATGAACTAAATCAGTATTATTCTCATCATTAAATACTTTATGAGAGTTCTGTACTTGAATATGCAACACTTAAACTAATATGTTTATAGGCTTATTATCAATTAAAATATTGAGTACTATCAATAAGTAAATTAAATGTAATTAAAACAATATTCATAGCAATGAAAATTGTTCCCATGTTCAATTTAAACCAAGACCATAGATACTTGTCTTCTTAAAATAATACTAGATACATATTTAGTAACATATTAACAATTCACAGAATAGAATCCTATTCTTAGACCCTGATACTTAAAACCCCAAATATACACCAACCCCTCATAACATATTTCCAAATGAAATACCTGCTGTAGAAACCAGGAAAAATCAAAACAAAGTCTTGAGAGTTCAACGCAGCTCTTACCACATGAGTGAGAGTGAAAATTTGGCTAAAGTTAGCTCAAACTTGTGGAGTAAACTTTTGAATCCAGCTAATCAGTGCTGTTACCAGATGTTTTTCCATAAATATTTAGGACTTATATTACTGAATTTAAAAGTAAAATTGCTAAGACTGAATAATTTATCTCAACATGATAAACTAATGTGGACTTTTTAGGTATAGATTTAGGTGTATAATCAAAGCTCTGTTTGCATAAAGACAAGAGTTTATGAACACTTAATGGGCTCTTATCAGAGAAATGCACTTCGTTTCAATATTGTTTATGGGTGGCCCAGCAGAGCTGTGGATCTCAAGATAATACCAGACTTTTAAATTGCTAAGCCTGTCCTCTGAAAAGGTAGTACTTAAGTGCAATTTTGAGAAAAAAAAATAGCAGGCATCATTTTGAAACGCTTTAATGGACTCAGCTGTCAACAGCATCACAAGACAGGCAAGTTTGTGAGCTGTAAGAGAAATTCCATCCTGAGTGGCTGTAAGAATGCCCTATAAAAGCCTACAAAGCTCCCTGTCCGAAGGGAAGCTGATTTAAGCTATTCATGTAGGACAGTAAAATATTCCAGCCCAAATATACTTCTTTGCATATTTCAAATTCGTTATACAGAGAGATTGAGGACTCTTCAGTCACATGAATGGATCTGAAAAGCCATTCTTTTTAAAAATAAACTTATATCTACATCAGAAAAGTAAGTATCAGAGGAATTTATACACAAAATCTTCCTTTCTACCTAGAAGGCAACTTTCCACAAGAAGCAATTAGAGGTCTGACATCTAACCTAATTACCACAGGTAGTTGTGACCTGGGAGACTTCATCTACATCATAAGACAACTTTTGGTTGTTGTGTTTATCTTCCCTTATAGAAAAAGGGTATATAAATTTATGGATGATGTTAAGCAGGTGGGTAATCACACTGGTGATTCCCCCATGCTATGGTTTTCCACTTTTACATATTAATGAATGGGTCTACCTTTTCTCCTATTTAATCTTTTCATCTTAGTCCAGTGAATCTTGAGAGAAATGAGGAGAAATTTTATTTCGCCTCTACATCACTAAATAGTGATAAAACAATGTTTGTGCCTGGGATCCCAATATTGTTTTATTAAAAATAAGAAGGTATGTCTATCCTGGTCTCATATACAGCCTTCTTTTACCCACCCTAAAACTCAAAGCCTGATCAATCACAAGGCCCTTAGTGGTAGAATTTGTATTGGCATGTAATCCAGGTTGTTCTTTCCCTTTTTGCTCATTTGTTGAACTTTTCACTTTGATATTGTTTTTCTCTCCAGCACTGAGCTGGTTCACAGTTTATGACATCCTCCAGTTTCAGTAAATGATATGAATAGTTGTATCAGTATTATCAATTTAAAGGATTACAAGAAGTGCTATGCTTGATTAGTTGGCTTAAATAAATCACTAACTTTTCTGGGCTTACCTTCCTCATCTGTGAAACAAAAGGTAAAGACTAGAGGAAATCTGTATAACTCTTCTGAAAGTGTTTTTCGTAATTATATCAAAAACTCTGCAATTGCATTATCTTGTACCATATTGTATTGTACTGTATCAAATTGTATTCCATTGTATAGTAATGCATTAGTTGTAAAGAAGCACTTAAGGGATTGGAAGATCTGAGAGCAAATACCTGGGAGGGTTTTGTTGTTCTTTTAGAGGACAGATAATGCTAAGGATCAGACCCAGGGCCTGGCACATGCTAGACTCACTAAGCTACATCATAAGCTCCCACTGAGAAGGGTTTTTGAGGGCAAGATTACATTTACATTTTATATTGCTTCATGTACCATTTTGTTTTATAGATACCTACTAATTCCTTTAAAACCATTAATGGTCAAGAATAATATTAATGATTTATAAATACATTAGATTAGTGAGACAATTGCTGCTCACATTTGTATTGGCTACTTCCTCAATTCTGTGCAAATGCATTAAATATTTTATGATGTGTGTGTTGTCCTAAAATACACCAAAGTTCTTAAAATGAAAACTATTTCCCCTTTTCTAGGTACTGGATCTTCCAATGCTTCAGGCCACGTTGAACACACAAATGAAACTGACTTCTTCGTATCTTTGGATAGTGATTAAAAATCAGTAGAAACACTCAGGGTCAGAAGATCATGGTTCTAATCCCTACCTGATCATTGTTACCTTGTGATCTTTGGCAAAATAATAGTTTGCTCATCTTTGAAAAGGGTACAAAAATACCTGTCATTTTTTATTGCTATGATGAAGCATATGAGACGAAGTTTGTGAAATAGCTATTCTTTGTAATATTAAAAATGTATAATGAATATGAATTTATTGGTTATAGAGAAAATAGTGAATTAGTTATTACTTTAAAAAGATTCTCAAATAAATTTTATTATAACATATAATAAATTTTATTATATGTGTTTTAAAATTATTATACTATAACAAGTTCTATTTCATGACTATTTCAAATCTATTACATTATACCTCTAATAACTCCCTTAAACATGGTATGTTCAAATAATTGTATATTAATTAATATCTGGAGGGAAAATTAGAAAGAGGATATACTTTATAACTTACTTCAAAATATTAGGAATTTTGGCCAAGCAGATTTATTTTCTCTGAGAATATTATGTATGATTTTTATATAAAGTATTTTAAGAATAACTGGAAACTTTTCTAAATAGTTACTTTTGAGTACTTTGTTATAATGAGTATATTTTTAAATGTCCTATTGGTTTAAGAAAAAGAAAGAAAACAATTGTATATAGTAAGGTATTAAGCACAAAGTCTGACTTCATATAAGAAATTTGAGTAGAATTCTAGTTTACTTCCCAGCCAACAGACAGCACCAACTTGCCATTTGTGTGACTGAAAAATCATGAAAGTACATCTTCTTTTCTTTAAACATATCTCCTCAGTTGATTGTTCTTGTAGTAGATATAAGCCTTCCCCATCAAGCACTGCCCAAATTCCTGTTTGAAGTCATTAAGTATTGAGGTGCATTGCAATATAGCAATAAACAATCAGAATACATGCTTAATGTTTCATGTGTTTGACAAGATGAGCTCAGGAAAAAATTCTATTTTTTCTTTCTTTGATATCCAAGTTCTATCAGAATTCTTAGAAATACATCAATATTATCCTTCTCCTAGTGTCATTGACTTGACTAATAGTACCACTGTTATTATTCATCCTGACTTTGAAGTTAGAGAATTGATCATATTTTCTGGTCATACAGGGTATATGCCAACCTTTTTATAAAGCATAAAAAAACCCTACATTATCTCATCTCAATCTGAAAAGAAGTCCAGAATAAGATAGAAAAGTGCTAATAAGATATACAACATGAGGGCTAGGATTGTAGCTCAGTGGTAGAGCACTTGCCTAGCATGTGTGAGGTACTGGGTTCCATCCTCAGCACCAAACAAAAAAAATAAAATAAAATAAAGGTATTTTTTAGAAAAAAAAAGATATACAACATGAAATAAGATCCTGAACACAGCATAGTCCCTGAGTGTACAGATGAAATAAGCTTTTTAATTGTCATAATAATTTAAAGAAAAGAGACTAGCATCTAGACATGGTATGTAAACATATTAAATTTCGAATAAGAAATTCTTAGTAAGAATTCAGGAAGGAACCAACAATTTTCCTAATAATGAACAAAAAGGAGGTTATAATAATAGAAAAAAGAAGCTGATCCTGACATCCAAACACATTCCATGGAACTATGTTCTTACTATTTATTAGTAACTTTGGGTGGCTCATCTGATTAATTTTTTAAAATTTCACATTTTTAAGTTTTGTATTTTGATTAGATTTCTAGAGCTAGTCTAAATTTTTCTCTTAATAAAACCTATCTTTGTTTTTCAGTGTATGTGGATTTACTCCTGTACAGAATTAAGGAAACTTTTCATGTGGGTCACAATGTTATCAGAAGATCATAATTTTCATAATGGAAAGTCAATTCTATGCCTTGCATAAAATCCTTCAATAAATAAGACAGAAGTCCATATCAAGAAGTACAATCTCAAATTGTCTGTTATTAGGCTCCCATAAAATATTTGACTAAAAGTGAAACTTAGAGAACTTTGTCTAAAGCAGTCGTTTACACCCCATTTATTTTCATAATAGCAATTATTCATTAATAATAGTATCATCAATATTATTGATAATAAAATCTATTGATTGAGTTGTTAAACATAAAATAATGGTTATTACTAGGAAAGTTTTCAAAATATCCACAATCTGTAGTTTTATTTTGTTCACATCTACTATCCCAGATTATGCTAATATACCAAAATGGAGCATGGTAAGAAATATTAGTGCTGAAACTATAATATTGTTTTCTTTCTAACAATAATAACTTTTTAAAAAACACTGAAGAAGGGGCTGGGGTTTTGGTTCAGTAGTAGAGCACTTGCCCAGAATGCATGAGGCACTGGGTTTGATCCCCAGCACCACATAACAATGAAAACAAACAAAAATAAAGGTATTGTGTCCATCTACAATGAAAAAAAATACTGAAGGATTTGGTAATTCATTCCTTTTAATAATAACTATATAATTGACTACAGTTCTGCTTTTTGCTTTTAGTGTTCAAAATCTCAAGACAAATTTGAACTTTACAACTATTAAGTTGGCTTGCATGTTTGGTGCATGTTCCAGGTACAAACTGCTGCTAAGCAAACCACTCCCAAACCGTAATGACTTCAATATTATTTTCTAGTATTCTGTTACTTAAGTGATGTTTATGGTTTGGATATTAGGTATCCCCAAAAACCTCATGTATGAGATAATGCAGGAAGGTTTGGAGGTAAAGTGATTGGGTTGCAAATTAACCCAATCAGTGAATTAAACCCCTAAGAGATTAACTGAGGGGTAATTGTAGGCAAGTTGAGTGTGGCTAGAGGAGGTAAGTCATTGGAGGTGTGCTTTTGGGGTATATATTCTGTGAGCTGAGCTTATTCTCTCTGGTTCCTGGTGTGATGCCTTGCTTCCCTCCACCACACTCTTCTGCCACAATTTTCTTTCAGCCCTGAGGAATGCAGCCAGCTGTCTATGGATTGAGACCACTGAAACCACGAGCCCCCCCCCCAATAAACTTTTCCTCCTCTAAAGTTGTTCTTATCAGGTATATTAGTCACAGCAGTGAAAAAGCTGATAAAACAGAAATTGGTACTGAGAGTGGGGTTGTTGCTATGACTAAGCTGACCATGAGGTTCAGAAGCTTTTATAGCTTTTTAGAATTTGTGGGAGAAATTTTGGAAAGTTTAGAAATGCAATCTGGAAAAGCTCTAGAATGTTGTAAGTGGACCTTAATGGGCAATTCTGGTGGAAACTCAGAAGACCAGAATGCTGGAAGGACTGTGCTTAATAAAGACAGAACTCATGAAGAAGAAGAATATATTTGTACTAGAGGTCATTCATGTTATATTCTGGCTGAGAAGTTGTCTACATTATGCCTGAGTCCTAAGACTTTCTGTGAGCCTGAGTTTGAAAGTGATGGACTTCTTAACCTGGTGGGAGAAATTTCTAGGAAGTATTGTATTCAGGTAGTGACATAGATATTGCTGGCAGCTTTTAGCCAAGTTTATTGTATTATATTCAGGAGCAGAAAGTAGAGCAGAAAAAAAAAATGGAAAAACTTGGACTGAAATGTGGGAAGAAAACAGGGGCTAAGGAAGTTGCCATTTTTAAAGAAGTTACCACCACTAAAGAAATGCTAAAGACTTTTCTGAGACACAATAAGAAAGATGCCTTGAAGGAATCTCAGGAATTGGCAAAACCACTTCCATCTCAGGCTCAAAGAAGTAAAAGCAAAAATTTGAGAATAGACCAGTGGGGTACCAAGCTTGCACTGGGGTATGAAGCTATTTCACCGTACTCAGCCACCCAGGCACTCAGAGGCTGCTGCAGCTGTGCTCTCTGGAAGCTTGGCCACTGCTCAACACAGTAGCAACCCGGTGATGCTGGTTCTGCAGGAATGCAGGATGCTGGAGTTAGGGGATCATGGAGGCTTCCACTGAGATTCCAAAGGCAGGCCTGAGAGGTCAGGCAAAGAGTCTGGGTTGGAGTCCCTGCAGGCAACTGCTGAGAGGGAGATGCATGGAGATGTGAAGATGAAGCCAAAGATGCACTGCACCCCAAGATAAAGAAATGTCACTACTGTGGAACATCTGCTGAAGAAAGCTGCAGGAATTGAGCAGACTAGCCAACAGAGCAGCTATGTGGGCTGCAGGCAGCAAAGCCACAGGTGTGCAGCTACATAAGCCTTTCGACAGAGTATCAACATACCTTGTGCTCCAGATGCTGGACATAGAGCTACAGGAATATCTGCCCTGCTGGGTTTTGATTTTGCTTTGGTCTCATCCTCTCTTTCTATGCCCCTATTTTTCTGAATGGAAACATTTACTCTATATTTCTTTATATATTGGATACATGCAACTTGGCTTTGATTTTTGTAGGCACAATGCTAAATTGTCTTAAGTCTCAGAAAAGACTTTGGACTTGAACTTTGGGCAATCTTGGAACTGTTGAGACTATAGGGCCTTTTGAAAATAACTAAATGTATTTTGTGTTGTGAGGTGAACATGGACTTTGGGGGACAAGGGCAGAAAAGTTATGATTTAGATATTAGGTGTCCCCCCAAAGTTCATGTGTGAGACAATGCAAGAAGATTCAGAGGAGAAATTTTTAGGGTCCGTAAACAAGTCAAGATGGTGCCTGGCATTTTGCCAGAGGGAGTGGTTTGTGAAGTAAAGCCAGCGAGCCATTAAGATGATAGAGATTCCTTAATGACTGACTGTTGTGTCTAGATTATGTCAATTAAGTTAAGCTGTGTATAATTAAGATGATGAGGATTCCTTATTGGTTGACTGCTGTATCTAGTTTATGTTAATTAAGTTAAGCTGTGTATTCAGTTATGTATATATATTTCTCTGTCCCATAATAAAGTGGCTCCCACTCCTGCTGTATCAACCTTCGCAAGTTGCTCGTCACTCGCCCCCCCACCCCCCTCTTTTTCCTTTTTCCTTTTTTTCTTTTTTTTTT
>NW_026000249.1:23870903-23882564 GCF_001458135.2 Marmota marmota marmota
ATGATTGGGTTACGTGAGCCTTTAACTTAATCAGTGAATTAATCCCTAGATAGAGATTAACTGAGGAATAAGTGCAGGCTGATAGGGTGTAGCTAGAGGAGGTAGGTCCCTAGGGGGCATGCCTTTGAGGTATATATTTGGGGAGCTAAGCCTAGACTCTCTCTCTGCTTTCTGGTATGATATCTCAAGATACTTCCCTCCACCACACTCTTCTGCCATGATTTTCAGCCTCACCTGAAGCCCTGAGGAATGGAGTCAGTTGTCTTTGGACTAAGACCTCTCAAACTGTGAGCCTCAAAATAAACTTTCCCCCTTAAAACTGTTGTTTTCAGGTCCTGTGGTTACAGCAGTAAAAAAGCTGACTAAAACAATTGGGTTCTCCCAGGCACTTGTTCCCAAGGGTTCCTCATGCAGTTGTAGTCAGAATGTGGCTGAGTCAGAACTAATTGAAAGATTAATTGGGCTAAATTTCAAAGATAGCTGAATTGTCTGGCAACTTATATGAGATAACACCACTTTGGGCATCCTACCACCCCTCTCAACACTCAACCCACACCTGCAACCTCTCCATAGGGCTTCCTACTGGTTACTGTATAGTAAAACTTCTAGATGACTATTGGTTTCACCTAGAACAATTACTCCAAGAGAGTCATGGGAAAGTCATAAGACTTTTCTGACCTAGATTCACAACTTAGAACAATTACTTCCACTGAATTTTATTGGCAGAAGGAAGGTTACTAATTCAGTCTTTGATTCAGGCAGAAGGACTCAAATTGACATTGGATACAAGAAGGTATGATTTATTGTGGGCCATCTTTATAGATGATCTACTACACTACAATCAGATTTTCTTTTTTCTAGAGTATGTTCTATTTTATTACTTTATAATGTGTATATTTTTGTGAAAATGTGACTTTGACTTCTTTATGAAGATGTCAACTAATATTAAATGATAATTGATGTTTGTGCGAATGGAATAAAATATATATCATATGATATGTTATGAGAATTGATTATTAATAAATGTGTGAATAGTTTGTAAATAAGAGAATATACTATAATGCTAATTTTAAAACCAGTTCATCATGGGAGCTTCTGTTTTTGTTGAAATTTAAGAATTTTTGTTTGAGACTGATGCTATTAATATCTACTGAGTAATCCATAGAGTATGTTACAAGATGAGAGAGAGAGAGAGAGAGAGAAATTTGGTTTATTGGACAGAGGCTGAGAGAATTATGCTCAATAAGATGCCTGGAAACTACATGGCTCTATTAAAATATAATCAGGGAAACTATATATTAGCATTTTATGATTTTATTTCTATCCATGTTTCTTAGAAATAACTCCAAATTAATGCAAAGGTACATAAATCTGTATTTCATTTTCACACAATTTAGTGAGATGTTGGAGTGAACTGAATGTTCTTCAAGGTGTCTTGTATGACTATGAGTCTAAGAATGTTCTCTAAAGAATTAATTCTTCATGCCCACTGTTGTGCAATGTGTCACTAATGACTTTCTGTGTATCTTCTTCTATATTTTCCCTTTTTTCATGATACAATTTTTGACCTATTGTATAGTTAGAACTTTACCTTGTTGCCATTTTGCTCTTCTTTCCCATAAAAGTAGTCAAGTTGTGTGTATTGCCAGAACCCTTCCCTTTACCAAATAGCATCTTTACTTGATATTGGACCATCCAGGTCTTTTTTGAACTTGGCAAAAGTGCAGGTAAACCCTCATCTAAATTGTGTTCTCTTTGGCCTCTATGTCTAAATATGCCACTTAGTCTTCCCAGAATGTCATCTCTACTTTGCAGTGCCAAATCATCTGCCTCACTCATTAAAAACTTTCCCAAGGTCAATGATCCTAATTATACAATGAAACTTCTCTCTCTGGCCTTTTTGCCAGTTTAAAGACTAAAGCACTTAATGGGAACAACTATAATTGCTTTATAAATTTTTTTTGCATATGCATAATTTTCTTTGGTTCTTTTTTCTCCCTCATTAAATCAAATAACTGACTTCAGAAACATTGCCTATTATTCCTCTTAAAACTCTTCATTGTACTCAGTTAAGTGTTAAGCATTTAGTAGATAGCCCATAAATGTGTTGACTAAGAAAATCAGCAGCAGCCCTTGGTCTACTGTACTCTCTGTGCTTTGGTTTTTTACAGTTAGAAAAAAAAGGATATTATGAAAGTAATTTACCATTAAAAAAGTGTTTTGAAATCCTTGAACAGAGAATTCTCTTCAACAATTGTATGAAATACTGCTGCAATTATAATGATTTCTGGATGCCACTTTGCTACAAATCTGCCATCTAGCAACAAAAGAAAATGCCACTTGAAGAAAACTGGTTAACAAAGTGCTGTGCAAGGCCAAAGTGCTACCTATTCCACCCTACATCAAACTGGACTTTCATATCCTGAAACTAAAAGAATAATTCTAAAGAAATTTCATCTAAGAGAAAACTTTTTGAAAAAAAAACGAGGATGCTCCACA
Source organism: Marmota marmota marmota (assembly GCF_001458135.2). Lineage (NCBI taxonomy): Eukaryota > Metazoa > Chordata > Mammalia > Rodentia > Sciuridae > Marmota > Marmota marmota. The sequence continues at coordinate 23,873,403 of NW_026000249.1, forward strand.
AAGCTTTAGCTCCGTTTCAGCCTAGAATGACTATTTTCTTTTATCCAAGTTACCTAGTGGAATTATGATCCTACAAGATGGATCCTTACTATAAATCAATTTTAAAAAGTATACACTTAACTCTACAAAATCTGTAAAACTTTTGAATTGTAGCTTAGGACAATATTTTATTAATCAAATGGCAATAATATGATTAGAAGAGAAGATTCAAAAAAACAATGGAATCAAAATAGTATAATAAAAATCCTCTGAATATTGAAAGATTGATTAAATAGTTTAGAAAATTAGTAAGAAGGATTAGTAACACAAACAAAGTTTCAAAATTCTTGGAAAAACCACTGACTTCCATTATTTAAACCAATTCTTTACGACCTACAATGCAAAATATGTAGATAATACCTTTGAAATGCTCTTATTATCAGATTGCTATTTTTTTCTTTCTGGAGTGTTTCACTATTCTCCAGAAAACCTCTTCTTACTTTTCAGATCTCAGCCTAAATTTCACTCTCCCTAAAAGGTTTTTCCTGAGCCCCCAAATCATAACTATGTTCTCCCTGATCTGCTTTCCAGTTGTGACTTTTTAAAATTATTTTTTAATTACACACTGACAAATTCTAGTTTTACATATTTACAGGCTATGCAGTAGTGTTATAATTTTTAAATAAATATGGAATATTTTTATTTTAATTTGTTATATATGACAGCAGAACGCATTACAATTCATACTACACATATAGAGCACTTTTTAAAATATCTCTGGTTGTATACAATATGGAATGATTATATCAAGATAATTATATTGTTTTATATTATTTCAAAACATTTGTCATAATTTGTAACTGTAGATATTTTGTGTTTATTTCCTTAATTATTTTGTTCTCCCACTAAATCATAACTCACCTAAGGTAGGGTATCAGGCCACCTGGTATGCTCTTTTTTCTTTTGGCATTCTGTCCAGCACAGTATTCCACCCTTAGGACATGGGCAATACATACTTCCATATCGGTTGAATGAACAAAACAATAAAAAATGATAAATATGTCATCATGTCACCAGTACATTAATTTATTTTGGTAGATGAAAATATATGAACTCCATTTGCACTTTACAAAGGATTTTGGGGCCCCTAAGAGGCTCCCTAAAGAGTGGCATTTGTTGATGGGTTGCCTGCTTTACTTTACCTTTTTCTTTTCAAGCCCATAATTTGGTTTATAGAACCAAACTTTTAATTATGGATTATTTATAGAAACATATAAATTAATGCTTATTTATCATAAGATTCACCCTTTAGAATCAGGTAATGAAATAAATTTTCTGACAATTTCCCACCCTCCTCTTAGTTATCTCTATGAATATAAAATAGTGAAGCCAAGTCTATCCCATATAAACATTGAATCTCTTGGTTTGCACTTTGGTCTATGACTCTCAGAGCAGGTGGACCTGCAGTGTAAGAACTGCACATTCTGAAATTTAGAAAATGTTCAGAACAATGTGCTTGATCTACATAAAATCAAGTACAAAAGAAGCTAGTGGCTTGATTCAGACATTGAATGACATCAGGCCTGATTCTTACTTTATGACCATGTGACTCTTATCACAGTTGGATGTCTTTTGAATAGCAGTGTCACTGTATGCAGATGAGTACTGAACCCATTTTCTTTCTTTTTACAGAACTTTTTCTATCTTTAATTTGTTTCATAATTTGTTGACTTTTTGCTACCTCTCAGAACAAATAGTGGTTGGTTTATAAAATGTCTCCGCACTTGCTCTGAATATATATATATATATATATATATATATATATATATATATATATATACACACACACACACAAATAACTTCTACAGTGAAAAATATAATAGAAGCACAAATGTTGCCCAGAAGAGAGCTGTATTAATATCAAATTATGAGAGACATTTCTGAAATTCTTGAGATCCAGAATTTAAACTATTCAGTCAGTGTTTTCTCAGTAAGTTCAATACAACGCCACATCAGTAGTTTGATTTTTAACATCATGATTGTAAATATTTTATTTATGTATCTATGTTATTTATGTATCTACTTTTAACTATATATTCCCTCTCATCAAGTAAATTAAGTCTGAAGAGAAACAGGATGACATGATCAATGAGAGAAGATGTTTATTGGACCAGAAATACTGGATTGGAAATAAAACACAATTAGTTAAACGCTATGATCTCCTTCATTAGATATAAACTGAAGAAGTTGAACTTTATTTTTTTTTTGTTCACAACTGATAACATTATGATAACCCTATGTTGGATTTAACACTAGTCAGTGTCTAGCAAGTATTGGGAAGGGGTATATATTCCCCAAAGATAAACTTAAAATAACCCTTTTTACTCTAAACTTTTTAAATTGGAAGCCGGTGGTGGCAGTTGGGCTCTGAGGGTTTTTCCTGAGGAGCTGTTTTGTTTGGCGTGTGTGGTTCTAAAAATAAAGTTCGTTTCTTTTGACAAGTGGCTCCTGAATTGTGCCCAGCTAGACTGCAGCATTCATTAGCCCAATGTCTCCCTCTACGGCATCGTGGGAAAATACCCGGTATTCTACTCCTTTGATACCTAGTTTTGTTAAACCCTCCTCCAATGGGGCAATTCCTTTTAAAATGTCCTGTTTGTTCACAATTGTAGCATGTTCTTGGCCTGGCATCTAAAGCCTGTTTTACTGCAGCTGCCACAATTTGCCCTTGTTCATTAATGTCTCTGGCATCTAAAGCCTGTTTTACTGCAGCTGCCACGACTTGCTCTTGTTCATTAATGTCTCTACATAATTTAATATATGTGTTTAAATCTTCATGTTTCCATGGTCTAATGATTTTTCTGCACCAACGATTCGCTTGGTCATAAGCCAATTGTTTTATTAATGGCATTGCTTGTTCTGTATTCCCAAAAACTCTGGTAGCTGTTTGAATAAGCCTATCTACAAATTCAGCATAAGGTTCATTAGCTCCTTGTATTACCTTAGATAATTGACCTTGTAAACCTCCATGTCCTTGTAAAGTCTTCCATGCCTTAATTGCATCTACAGCAATTTGTGCATATACACCAGGATCATATGCAATTTGTTGCTGCTGATCCTCATAAGGTCCCTTTCCTAACAACATATCTAGATTTCTCTGAGGATAACCAGCTGCTGCATTTCGCCTAGCCGTCTCCTTGCAAAATTCCTCATTGGCAACCTTCCATAACAGGTATTGTCCTCCATTTAGCACAGCTTTACACATATTAGCCCAATCTGCTGGCGTCATGTTCAAGTTGTTAATGGATTCGACCATGCTTACAGTGAAGGGTGCTTGAGGACCATAGGTTGTTACAGCCTCTTTTAGCTGCTTCACTGTTTTGAAATTTAAAACTTGGTAAAATCGCTGCCCTCCTGCCTCAAATACAGGGCATGTTAATATTTGAGATCTTGTCTCAGGATCCCAACTATCAACTGCGGGGGTTGGGGACCTCCCAGCATATGGAGGTGGCCTTGTTAGTTGGACACTTACGTCCTCTGGTGATAGAAAGGTGTTAGTAGCAGTCTCCTGTTGTAACTTTCCCCCTGATGGCTTTTTCTGTTTTACACTTTCTTTCTCTGTCTGACTAGCTTGAGAGGCCTTCTCTTTTACTTGAATCTTTTCCTCTGTCTGACTAACTTGAGAGACCTTCTCTTTTACTTGAATCATTATGTCTTCTTCTTCCTCTACCATTGTCTGAACTGAAGGCTTTGGACTAAGCAAACAAGATATGAACGTCCACAATGGCAATGTGCCAACTGGCAGAGTCCCTGGGCTTTTCTTTTCTATTCTTTTTAAATCTTCACCATGATGGTTCCATTGTGATATATTTAACAACTCCTCCTTAAAAAGCCATGGGCTACATTTTTGTATTGTATCAATGTATGCCCTGACTGCTCTTGATTTTACTGGGATGCCTCCTTCCTCTAACAATTTACTTAACACTCATTCATTCTGTTCACATTGTTTTCATCTAGATGCTCATTTATTTTGTTGATAAAGTCACTGTTTTTTGATAGGAAAATGAAACGTCATTTAATAAATTTCCATGAGATTAAATACAATCTATGGGTAAATTATAATCCCATTCCATAGAAAGAAGGGATGTGGAGTTCAGTGACTTAGTGGAGAGATTAGAATCACAAATGTTCTTCCATTACTGTAGTATGGAAAGAGGTACCTAAGGTATGCATTAATTGGTTTTATTTGATTGGGATATTTATACACATCACACAAAGAAAGGGCAAAGGAAAACTGATTGGTGAGCCTCTCTTAGTACGGAGGTGAGGCTGTTTTTGAATTATGGTGACTTATTAGGGTGGGAAATCCACCTCTTCAAAAAGTCAGTTGTTTCAATGAACTTTTGCAAAACCTCCTTAAGGCAAAATCACCACTAAAAAATAAATTCTTTTCTTAAAAGTATGTTTCAAGAAGTATAGGAAATGTGAACCCTAACATTATCTTATTTGCTCAATGTCCTTGACCTTATGCCACTTTGCTTTCTCTGACCTCTCTCTCTCCTTTTACTCGAGTAAGCACTCCCTGCATCATTTGCATTACTAGCAGCTGCCTCAACCCACACTGCAGCTTCACCACAAAACCTGATTTTAAAAGTAAACCCACCCTTACTTGTAATGTGAAACAAATCTTCAGTGGCACAGCTTCCTGCCTGCCAAGAGGAGGGCTCCCTAGACTGGTACTTCTCTGACCATTTGACAGCAAGTATTGCATTCTAAATTTAGAACCAAAAGTCATTCGTGCTTTTGCTAATTTCCAAATTTTATTTCAAACTACTATAGTAACAAAATAACAATGGTAATTCTGTATGGAGAGTAGCAACCCTTTAAATAAACAAGGTCACAGTACTCCAACAGTACTTTGGCCTGGGGAAATTTTGATGAGAGGATTATTAGGCTTGTTGGTTCCTGAATGTGAACTAAGAAAGACTTCCAAGAATATGGAGGTAAGGAGGAGGGAAAACGGCCACTTTCCTTGTCTCCAAGATCAAAGCAGAATGATCTTGGTTGCGAAGTTACGTAATCATAAAATATCTGAAGAGACCCATATGTAAAGTTGTCATGCTATCTATCCTGTATATATTTCCCTTGCTTGTAGGAGTGGTGTAGCCCTCCATTTTGTCCTGGCCAGCCATGGTTGAGGAAAGTATAATAAAATGTCCAAACTCTCTCTGCTGAGTCTTCCAAATTCTTTCTTTTGGGTCAGCAAATAGTACCCTAGGGATTTTGCATCTCTGGGGTTGAATAAGAAAATTAGGCAATCACAAAACACAGGATTATGGAAGAAAATTGAAGTCAAATCAATATAATGTGTCCTACTGCACATTAAGATTTCTGTTTCATCTTGGGGATTTTAGTCTTTTCTAAGTAGTATTTTCTAAGTAAATCTCAATAAGTAAATAATATAACTCCCTTGAAAACTAGGTGTTCTATTCAATATATTAATCTTTTTCAGGACTGTAAGAAATCCCTTATTAAGTTATGCTCTAAGAAGGCAAATGGTGTTCTATTTGCCTTAATATAGTACAATCAAATTAATCTAACCTCAATGCAGAGAAATGTCATTCAGACTTAGAAAAACAACCAGAGAACAAGAATATTTTAGAAGTAAAGCAAATTTCTTTCTTAAAAATATAGAAAAACTGTTGAAGCAAAAATAAAATAGTTGGGTAATTTATTTTTGAAAATGTAACAACTTTGTGCAAAAAAGAACACCAAGGTATTATAAGATTCACAAAAGCATTTTGGGGTAAGGAAAGTTAGCCTAGAAAAATAACTCCTTTCCACAGTTTGACAATTATCCTGACTTAGTGCAAGAAACAACTATAAAATTCTTCTCTCTTGACTTCCTGTAACAAATATTAATAGTGGTACAGAATTTTATAAACTGAGTTGGGCTAATATTTGCACATGGTTTGGATGGGCAAATGATTCTGTAATCTGCTGGCTTTCCCCTTTGTTGTGATTCATCTTTTAGAAGAACAAGTACTCCAGTCTTCTAGTTCTTATTAATTTTCTTTGTTGTTACAAAAACCTTTCTTAGTCACAATGTTTCCTCATTATAAAAACTTTGGCAGCAGATGTACTAAAATTGGAAAGATACAGATATTAACATGGCCCATCAACAAGGATGACATACAAATTTGCAAAACATTTCATATTTTTTAGCTGCTCTTGCCACAGGGGAAAATAACTGGGTAACTATGTAAGATGATAGATACGTTAATTTGTTTCACTATAGTAACCATTTTACAGTATATTTGTATCTCATAACATATGTTGTAAGCCTTAAATATATACAATAAAATTGATTTTAAAAAAGAAACAAAATATGCAAACACCATAAAAAAGAAACAATCATTCACAACATTTTAATGCTGTGACATGTTAATGAATCATAAAAAGTATATCTGGGGTTCTCTAAAACCTTGATAAAGAATCATTTACATAGAATTAGGAGGGAATGGCACCCCCAAAGAACATATTTTGCAACTCTCCTCTTCAGCCTTCCTTACTGTCATGGGAAAAGAGATGCCTCCAGAGAAGAGTCCAGTCCTAGGAGTTCCTAGAGGGAAGGGGGAACTCAACTCATGACAAGGGAGATTCTTGGCATAGGTGATAGAAAAGAATTTCAGCACAAGCCAGACAAAAGCATAGAGGGAGGCTTATTTAGAAAAGTAGATATCAAAGGGCTGTCTCTAGAGTAAGAAGCCCAATATTTTAGAAGGGCTGTATCAGGGGCCAGACTGGACAGGGAACCAGGGTGGAGCTGCACAATTTCCTGCCAGTTTTCCCTGCACTTGCATATTTCCTTCATTTTATAAGAGCATGGGCCAAGATTTACAACTGTACTTTCTGCATCTCAATGGCTTGTGGGAGTTTCCTTTAAGATTCAGTATTTCTCTCTTTATTCTAAATATATATCTCATTACCATTGACTGTTTATTGTGGTATATGAGTTGTTATGCTAATTGGATGAGTGTGGATTTGAAGGTTTTCAAGGAGCTATTAGTAGTAAAGGTCACTGAGTTTTGATTTCAGAGGTGTTTTCTGAATTTGATTCTAGACTTAGGCATTTACCAGTTATGTGACACCAGTTAAACCACTTAGTCTCCCAGTGCCTCAGTTTTCTGATCTGCAAAATAAGAATAATAATGGCATCCATCTCAAGGAGTCATTATAAGATTTAAATGAATTACTATTTGTAAAACATTTAGAATGGCATATAGTTAGTTTGTAAAAGTATATATTAAAGAACAATTTTAAATTGGAAAAACTAAGAATATTTCCTTCTCTGAATATAACTAGAGATTAGGGGCACAGTTTGATTCCTTGATGCTAGAGGGCATTACAAGAGCAATAAAACATCCTAGGATTCAGTGTGCCTAATGTTTTTTTGTTTTTTATTGGTTATCATAAAACATTAAAGGCTGATAGCTGTGGAAAACTCAAGGTGGGGATTTAGGAAATTATTTGGTCCTATTAAAAATGTATACTCCTGGATAATATTTTTACAGAGAAAATAAACTTCATTCCTACATTTTTCAAGTTATCACAAAGAAAAAATAATGGAATCCACATTAATGAGGCTTAGCTAAGATGTTTTAAGCTAGCAAGAGCTGAAACATTAAATTGGGGTTATACATGAAATTAAAGCACACAGAACTCATTTGGGAAACAATTCATTCTTTTTTGTGTGGCCAAGGTCCTATTTAGCACATCAAAGAAGACTTTGCCATTTATTAGCTGTGTGATTTGGGGAGAATCATTCAGATTACCTAAAGCTTTTTCCTCATCAGTAAAATGAAGTTGACAATTCTGTAGCCTGTTCTCCAACCCGCACCTTTCCACTTCCCTCACAGGGCAATTATGAATATAAAACAGTTCTGTAAACAATAGAGTTATATGGATGAAATTTAATGTGCATCTTGGTTTGAATCTCCCTGTCAGTGGAACACACGAGATGAGTTTTCAGGAATAGGAGGTTTATTTGACAGGTTAACCATGGAAAGACAAAAGAGGAAGCCGGAGTATCACACTGGGAAAGGGGAAATCTAGCAGGGAGCTAGTTTTCCCAAGGACAAATATGCTCCATCTCCTTATGAACCCTGTGAGTAATTATATAGAATGCACTGTAGAATTGGCTGCTCCCAAAGCACAGAGGCTGGAATATTTGACTACAGACACCCAAGCCCATTTGTTGAAGTTTTTCCTTGAGAGCATTAAAACCTCTGATTGAACCTGCCAGCAGGCAGAAAGAAGGCCTGTGGCAGAAAAGCAGAGAGGCCATTTTGCTTTTGAAATGGCAGCTGGGAGTGTACAGGGTACTGTCCACCATAATTGTAGGTGAGGCCAAAGGTGGATGGAAGAGATGTGGCACAGACACTACCATGTGTTTACTGGGTCTTTGTGAGAATTAAATCTGGGATATTATACAGGAAGGAATAATTTACTGTGGTCCATCAATGTCTTTTCATTTGCTGGGCTGTGCTGCAAAAAGTGCATATTCACTCTATTCTTTAGAGAAAGTTCTACATTTCCTCATCAGCTCACTCTGGTCATTTAATACCCCTTATTTTCTCAAAAAATAATTCTTCTACCCTCATATGCAAGAAACAGGATTTAGCAAGTCATTGTTCTCTAGATCTTGCTCTGGCCATGATTACTAGAACTGACATTCAACATATGGTTTTGTAAGAGTAAAAGAAATTGAAGTTAAAGTGTAAAAGACCGGGTATCGTGAAGTTTCTAAGCTGCAAAGCCTGAGTTAAAATGTAAGGACCAAGTATTGTTAAGTTCCTATGCTACACCCAAAACCTGAAATTCCTGTAGCTGTTAGGACAATTCCCGGGACTGCCCAGTAAATATTCCCCCTGACCATCTAGTTGTTTAATAACCTAGGACCCTGTGCAGCTTGGCATATAGGCATCTCAGGGCCTAAGCCAATCAGTTTGAATGTGTACCCCGCTTTAGAACTGACCTATCACCCCCACCTGACCTGTTCCTGCCAATGAATGTGCTAATCAAGTTTGAGAGTTGTTGTTCGATTTTCCCGTGCCTCATGATGATTTGTTCTGATGTATGCAAAGCCCCCGCCCTCCCCAAAAAGTGTACTTAAGCACTGCT
>NW_026000249.1:23882581-23915070 GCF_001458135.2 Marmota marmota marmota
AATATTAAAGGAAGGGCCTAGGGTGATTTGATTAGCATCTCCCTGTCTTGCTAGGAGCCTTGGAAAGATTAACATTTCAGTCTGCCTGGTGCTGTTCTGGTTTCCTGGGCTCAGATGATTCCATTTTCTTTATTAGAATCAATATTAGACCCAATTTACCTAACTACACTAACTACCCATCTTTAAATCTGGCTTCATATACATATTCTTTATTTGCCTTTTAAGTAGCATATTTAAGATAAGTGGAGTGTTAAGAGTTGCTCTTTTAACTTGGCTAAAATCCTAAGCTAATGATCTCATTACTTTATTTCTTTTTAAATATTTTTTTAGTTGTAGATGGACACAATATCTTTATTTATTTTTCTGTGGTGCTGAGGATCAAATCCAGTGCCTCACACATGTGAGGCAGGCACTCTACCACTGAGCTACAGCCCCAGCCCTCGTTACTTTAAATAAAAAAATATCTGTGGCTCTTTAGCAAGAAGATAGGAAATATTCCCTTCCTTTAATATTTTCATCACACAATATGCTATTATAAGGGCATGATAAATATTTTAAAGTTATAAAACTCAGAGAAGTATGGCAATAATTTATATTTAGAAAATTATTAAGTAAAATGCAGACATTAGTTAAAATTAAAGAACTTCTAAGTCAAATTAGGGCTAATATTTTACATATCCATTAAATCAAGAGATACCTGGATGATGAGTGAAGTGTATTAAAGCCGAATTGTAGACAGCCAGTGCCTGGTCTAATTTCAATATTCATATCATATATTTCAAGTTATTACAGAGAAGTTAAGCACCTGGGGGCTAATATTCTAAATAATTACTTGAAAACCAAATATTATATTTTTTGAGCAAAAAATGTTATATTTTAAAAGTGCCTTCAGGACATATGCTAATAATTAAGATCACACTGTTAACCTGGATGTGGTGGCTCATGCTTATAATCCCAGCTACTTGGAAGGCAAAGGTAGAAGGATTGCAAGTTTGACACCAGCCCCAGCAATTTAGCAAGGCCCTAAGCAACTTAGCAAGACCCTATATAAAAAATAAAAGTGGGAGGTGGGGTTCAGCCTATAGCTCAGTGGTAAAGCATCCTTGGGCTCAATCCCCAGCACTGGGGGAAAAAAATCACACCGTTAGCCACATCCAATCAATAATAATTCCTTTGAGCAGTTACCAAAAATCAAAGGTTTTATTAAAAGTTCAACATTTCAAGATGAAAATATAGCTAAAGGTTGAGCTTTTATGTTTTAAAGTTTCATCAATAATAGTTATATAAAATTTGTAAACATGAAGTTTACTATTATAAACTAATCATTTCAAAAATTAAGCATATAAACATAAATGAAAGATGAATTACAAAATCATCAAAATATCATTCTCATGGATAATGTGATAGATAGAATAACACAAAGATGTATATGGCCCAATCCCCAAAACCTCTGAATATGATAGGTTACATAACTGATATGATTAAGTTAAAGATATTGAAGTGAGGAGGCTCTGCTAGATTATTTGGCTAAACTAAATATAATCACAAAGGTCCTTATAAGAGGGAGACAGAAGAGTTAGAAAAAGACAAGTGATAAAAGCTCGGGTCAGAAAGATGCTGCGAAGGCCAGTACCCTGCATACTCCCAGGTACCAATTCAACTTAGCCTCTAGAAAAAGGAAGAGGCAAGGAATAGATTCTTTCTAGAACCTCCAGAGGGAATGCAATTCTGCTGAAGTTTTCATTTCAGCCTCTTAAAATCCATTTTGATCTCTGGACTCCACAACCCTAAGAAAATTAATTTCTATTGTTTTGAGTAGCAAAATTCGTAGTAATTTGCTAGGGCTATAATAGGAAAATAATACAAATAGATAAAATTTTAACTTCCATATTATAGTAGTATGTTTTTTGTTCCTAATGCTATCTCACTTAGCTTAATTCAGACACCTATGTGAATAAATATTTAATTGTTGTAGTTCTAATTACCAATCACATTATTTCAAGAAACATACATTCAAATTAGCTAAAATATGTAGGCAATTTATTTTACTTTATTGTAAGAGGAAAACCTTACAGGGCTTAGTATTTGGAAGTATACCTGAATCTACAGAAACTAGAAAATCGTTAGGCAGACAGTCTCTTGAGGCTCACTCACTGGCTTTTGTTCATGTTCTTTTTCTTTTCCTAGCCTCCCTCTCTTCTGTCCTCACTATGCCTTATTCCAGTTTTTATTCTGCAGGCCTACTTCTGTAGCCTCCTTTCTGTGCACTGCCTTCCTCAGAAAATATTTAGGATCTGCTACCCCATAACTTTGGTTTGTATAGAGCTTTAAAAACCTATTATAATACCAACTCTATCTTGATACATTATTTCAAGTTTGTTATCTGCAGATATAGCCCAAAATGTTGTTAGTACAAATTTCTAGAGAAGTATTCTGGCTGTTCAACTTTCCATAATTGGCCTTGTCAGCTATAGATAGGATAGAATCATCTACTCTAAATATGAGCCCCTGGGCCTTTTTCTTCTATGAGTTCATCTTTTTCAGAGTCTACATATCAGGAAGATTGTGTAGTATTTTTTCTTCTTTTCTGGTTTATTCCACTTAGCATGTCTTCCATGTTCATCCATGTTGTAGCATATGCCAGGATGAGATAGAGAATAAAATGGTGATTACCAGGGGTGGGGAAAAAAGAAAGTGGTGAGATGGAGGTCAAATGATATAAAGTTGCAGATATATAGGATGCACAAGTTTAAAACCTTATATACAACATGGGGTTAAAGTTAATTAAAAATCTGAATATTTCTAAATTTTTCACTAAAGAGCTTATTGAAGATGACAAGACAAGGTAACTTTCATAAACATCCAAATCAGGTATCTGAATTTCATGCTTTTTTCATTCATGGAACATTTTAATGTCTTTCTGGATTTCAATTTAAATTCATCATTATCAATTTTTAAATAAAATCCTTATTTTCAGATTGTTCTTCCAAATTTTCTAAAGTACATAAGAGTCCTTGTGAAAAACCAGCCTCTACCTCAAAGCAAAGCCTGTCCAAGGAAGGGGGGCATGACCCTTGTCCTTGGAAAGACCCACAGAGCACTCCTAGCACATACCTATCCTACTGAGTTGTTCATCTACAAATAACAGGAGAGATCTGCTGCACCTGGTGTCCCTGACTCAGTCAAGCTAGGTGGGGACCCATAGCAACCCCCTAGCAGCCACCAATCAGCATGAGACAGGGAAAATATCTGGGATGCCAGATGAGCCTCCCAGTAGTTTATGGTGGTTGATAACATGTTGAGAAACCATATAGTCCAGCACATACACCCCTCGTGGTTTAAACCAATCAGTTCAAACGAATCCCTCTCTTGTACTAGCCAATCACCCTTACCCAACTCGTTCCCACCAATGACTGTGCTAAGCATGTTTTAGAGTTGTTTTATGATTTTCCCACGGTGTGTGATGATTTACTAAGAGATGCTATGATGTATATGAAGTCCCTGCCTTCCCCAAAGAGTGTATAAAACTGCTGCAAACCCTGGGCTTGGGGCCTCTCAGCATCACCAGTTGCTGTGTGCTTGTGGAGGACTGAGCTAGCTCGCAATAAACACCTCTTTGCTGCTTACATGGATCTTGGTCTCTGGTGGTCTTTTGGGGGTCCCGAATACGAGCATAACACTTGACAACTACCCACCCATGTTGCTAGGTTTAATTAATAACCTGGCATCTCATTCATACTTACACTATTTATTTAAAGAAAGATCTAACTTGGATTACATCCATTAGTTACTCTTATCTGTGAGTCAAGCCCAGAGGAAAAAACAATGATCACTTACAAAAAGCTAAAACAGACAACAATGTTAGGCAAAATAGAGGTAGCTTTTTCCAATAAATGACTTCATCATGACACTTGTTTTGTACACTTTATCAATGTTTTTAAGAAGTACTTGTGACATTTGTATCAACTTTATTGATTTTTTACACTGCAGTTTTTTTGTGTATGGAGTCAAGGATCGAAGTACATTTTTTTCTATGCAGTTATACAGTTGTTTTTGTTGTTCCAGAACCTTGTGTTAAAAATATTATCTTTCCCTCACTGAATTACCTTGACATCTTTGTTGAAAATCAATGAAACCTGTATGGAGAGTATTTCTGAACCCTCTATTTAAATACTGTCTCTCTCTTTATGATCACAACACACTGCTTTAATTGTGCTAAAATTGTAATAAGTCTTTAAATCAGGTAGTATAAATCCTCCAATGTAATCCTTCCTTTTTAGAATGGTATTGATTCTTTTTAGACTTTACCTTTCCACATTAACTTCAGGGTCAACTTTGCGAATTTTGGTGCTAGGGATGGAAAGATTTAACCCAGGGGTATTCTACCACTGAGCTATATCCCCAGCCCTTTTTATTTTGTGATATAATATCCATAAATTGCCAAGGCTGGTCTCAAACTTGTGATCCTCCTGTATCAGCCTCTATAGTAGATGTGATTATAGGCATGTGCCACAGTGCCCTAGAATCATAATTTCTGCAAAGAAAAGATAATAATCTTATCAGGATTTTCACTCAAATTTTATTGAATCTAGAAGTCAATTTGGAAATTTATCTAACAAATTAAGCTGTCTTCTAACATTTTCACATTGCATATTTTTATTTTTTTTTTTTTGGTAGTGGGGATTGAACTCAGGGGTGCTTTATCACTGAGCTTCAGTTTAAGTTGCTGAGACTGACCTCAAACCTGTGATCCTCTTGCTTCAGGCTCCAAAGTTGCTGCAATTACAGGCCTGTAATATCATGCCTAGGTAACAATGTACATTTTAAATTTATTTAAGTTTTATTTATTCTTAGCAAGATTTAGTAGTTTCTAGTTTAACAGTGGTCCACTTCACCTTTTGAATATAGACCTCACTGCTCTGAGGCTTGTTTTAAAAGGGACTGTTTTTCTTTTCTTCTCCCTCTCCCCCTCCCTAACCTTAGGGTGGGGAAACAAGATGAAGATGATCCTTTGGGGAAACAAGATGACCTTCCCAAATTAATAAATGAATTTCAACATACCATCAGGGTGCACCTGGGATCCCTCCTCAGGGCACACCTGGAATAGCCTTTCTTTCTTTCTTTCTTTCTTTCTGTTTAGTTGTAGTTGGACACATCTTTATTTATTTTTAATGTGGTGCTGAGGATCAAACTCAGCACCTTGCATATGCTAGGTGAGCACTCTACCACTGAGCCACAACCCCAGCCCTTGGAATAACCTTTCATTCACCTCTTTAAAAACCTTTTGTTCTCCCTGATGGGCAGAATCACAGCCTCTAGAACAAGAGTACCCTGTGTTTCTCCTTTACTAGCAAAGCAATAAACCTTCTTTTTCTCAAAAATATGTCCTCCTTATTAAATTGGCATGGGGATAAGGACCAAGCCTTCCATAACCCTAGTACATATGTCTTGCACATCATCCATTAAAATTCTAAGGGTTTAAGGCTTGGATTTCATTATAAATTATATTTTTAAGTATTTGTCATATTTTTGTTACTGGTGAATATAAATAAAACTAATTTTTATATATTAATCTTTTATCCTTGGTAAACTAACTTATAAATCATAGTAGGATTTTGAAGTTTTGTTGTTTTTTTTTTTAGGATTTACTTTTTAGACGATCATTATCAAGAAAGACAGTTTACTTCTACTCCTCCAATATCTAAGGCTTTTATATAAAGTTATTGTTTATTGATTTAATTTGTATTGACTCCAAATTTCAGTACAACATTAAGTTGAAGTGGGGAGAGTGGACATCCTTTCTTTCTTGCCAGTCTTGAAAACATTTACTCTTTCACTATTACATATAATATTGGCAGTATTTTATTTTATTATTTGAACATTGTTTTAGTAAGCTTCAAGGGACCCTTGCTTCACAGCCTGAGTGTCTGGGTGGCTGAGCACATTGAAAAACCTTCCTAGGTGCCCTTGTGCAAGAAGGGTGTCCCACTGGTCTTGCCAACTACTGAGATGCCCTCAAGCCATCTTTCTTATTGTCACTGGGCAAAGTGACACTAGCATTTTTAGCAAGGTAATGCCTTTACTGCAACTTCCTTAGCCCTAGTTTTACTCCCACCTTTCAAGTCCACATTTTCCAATTCTGCGCCTGATTACCACAATAAATTTGGCTAAAACCTGCCAGCAATATCCATGCCACCACCTGAATGCTATGCTGCCTAGACATTTCTTCTGCCAGATTAAATAGTCCATCATTTTTATCAGCCTCCCAGAAAGTCTCAGGACATGGGCATAATGCAGACAACTTCTTAGCCAGAACATAACATAAATGGCCTCTAGCTATTCATTTCAATCACCTCTTTAAAAACCTTTTGCTCTCCCTGATGGGCAGAACAAATTACCAACAGTGTCCTTTTCCTCTGAACCCTCTTGAGACCTTTCTTCACTATCCATGCTCCTATTGACATTCTGGTCTTGTAAGCTCCCACCAGAATCAGCCATTAAGTTCCATTTACAACAATCTAAAGCATTTTCAGTTTGCACTGCTACGCATCTCAAAATTTCTCCTGCAACTTGCAAAAAAGCTCCAAAAGCTTCTGAACGACAGTCAGGTTAGTCACAGCAACAACCCCACTTCTCGGTACTAATTTCGGTTTAAGTCAGCTTTTTCAGCACTGTGGCGACTTAAATGACTTAAATACCCCGACCAGCACAATTACAGATGAAGGAAAGTTTATTCTAGGGCTCAGGGTTTCAGAAGTCTCAGTACATAGACAGCAGGCTCCATTCCTCAGGGCTTGAAGTGAAGCAGGGAATGGCGAAAGAGTATGGTGGAGGGAAGAGCCTGGTGAAGGGAAACAGCTCTCATAATGATCAGAAAGCAGAGAGAGAGACTCTACTTCCCAGATACAGAATATATACCCCAAGCCACGCCCCAAATGCCTCACCTCCTCCAGCCACACCGCACCTGCCACCAATTACCACTCAATTAATCCCATGTGGGCTAAATTGATTGATTAGTTGAAGGCTCTCCCAAACAATCATTTCCCCTCTGAAATGAGCTTTTGGGGGACACCTCACAACCAAACCATAACAAACATTTATCAGATGGAGAAGCTATAGTTCTAATCCAAGTTTGCTGTGGTTTTTTGAATTGGTTGATATTGGAATGTTCAAATTTATTCCTGTGTTAAATCCTGCATTTCTAATTAAAATGGATTCTGTTCAAATCGCAGTTAAAAATCATAATTAAACTTGCACTAAAACTTTTTATTCAATTCTTTTTCATTTTTTGATTAAAAAGTTTGCTTGTATTAAGAGTCCATTTCTCAGGGGAATTAATTTGACCTCACTCTCCTATGTACATATATGAATAGACCATAGTAAATATCGCCATCATGTATATCCACAGGACACTAATTTAAAAAAAAGCTAAAAGTAAATAGAAAAATTAGCAGAGTAAAGGGAAGAGAACAGGGGTAGGAGGAGGAGAGGGGAAGGGCAAATACTAGGGACAAAATTAGAGCAAGTAATATTCCATGCTTTTATAATTATGTCAAAATAGATTAAAATAGACTATATTGTTTAATTTACACTCATTTAACTCATGGTTTTATTTTGATTTCTTTCTTTCTTTCTTTCTTTCTTTCTTTCTTTCTTTCTTTCTTTCTTTCTTTCTTTCTTTCTTTTTTGGCAGTGCTCTAGGCAAGTACTTTACCACTGATCTATATCCCAGCCCTGTTTTGATTTCTGGTGGGCAAAGACCTTTGACTTTAATAACTAATTTTTTTCTTTTTAACACTTTAAAATAAAATAATAGGAAATATTCTCTCTTGCTAGTTTTTCAAGTCCTTTTCCTGTTGTATTTTTAATGTGATTGTAAGTAATCAATAGATCATATTCTGGAGCTCTAGGTGTCTGTATATTCATATCTTTCCTAGGTACTCAATATATGTCACCATGAAAATACAATGATCCAGGTGTGGTGGCGCATGCCTGTAATCCACAGCAGCTCAGAAGGCTGAGGAAGAAGGACCACAGGTTCAAGGCCAACCTCAGCAATTCAGCGAGCTCCTAAGGAAGTTAGCAAAACCTAGTCTCAAAATGAAAAAAAAAAAAGAAAAAAAAAGAAGGACTGGGAATGTGACTCAATGGTAAAGCACCCCTGGAATCGATGCCCAGTACAAAAAAAGAAAAAGAAAATGCAACAAAGTTCATAATTTTGGTCTCATGGGCAATCTTTTACTCACTCTATTCTTGCAGTTGGCTACACAGGTTCTTACTGCATTATGACCATTTATATTATCTTTTGCTGTGTAAAAACCACCCTCAAACCTAACAGCTTAAAACAGCCAACATTTATTTTCTCGAAGTCTCTGTGGATCAGCAATCTGGACATTGCTTAGCTGGGTGTTTCTAGCTCATAGACTCTGAGGAGATTGCAGGCAAGCTGCAGAGTTGCATTCTAATATGCCTGGCCCAGATCTGGAAGATATGCTTTCAAGTTCACTTCTATGGTTGTTGCCATAAGATTCTAGTTTTTATCACATGGGCTTTTATTTTTTATATTAATCTGTATTATTAATTTTTAATTAACAAATAAAAACTTTTTATTGCATATGGTGCACAACATGATGTTTTGAAATAGTTTTACATCATGAATGGCTCAATTGAACTAATGAAGATATCCATTATCTCACATACTTAACATTTTTTTTGTGTGTGTATTATGAGAACACTTAAAATCTACTCCCAACCATTTTCAAATATGTAATAGATTGTTATTAATTGCAGTGTCTATGATGTATATCTCTTGAATTTATTTCTCCTGTCTAACTGAAATTTTTATACCTTTTGACCAATGTCTCTCCAATCCCCCCACTTCTACCTCTGGAAACTACTCTCTGTTTCTGAGTTCGAGTTTTTTACATTCCACATATAAGTGAGATCATGAAGTATTTGTCTTTCTCATGGCTTCTTTAACTGAGAATAATATCCTGTAGGTTCATCCATGTAATCATAAATGACAAAATTTCATTTATTTTTCAAGGCTAAAGAGTATTATATAGGGCTTACAACATGGCTGCTGACCTCTCCCCAGGGCCTTCATGCTTCCATCAGAACCCATCAGAACAAGTGGTACAAGAGACAAAATTGAACCCAAGAAATAAACCATAATCTTTTTTTATAATTTAATATCTTCATTTTGTTTTATGTGTTTTTGCTAAAAACAAGTCACTATGTTTAGTTTAGACTCAAGAGAGGAGAATTTAAGTTGCCCCCCCTTTTTTTCCTTTTGTGGTACTGAGGATTGACCTAGAGGTGCTCTAACACTGCGCTACACCCAGAGTCTTTTTATTTACTTACTTTTGTTTTAAGGCAAGATCTCACAATGTTGTTCAAACTAGCCCTGAAGTCCTGGGCTCACGCTATTCTCTGCCTCAGTCCCCCAATAGCTGGGACTACAAGCTCACCCTGCTATCTGTCTTATGTCTTTTGTTTTCTACTAGTAAGAGCCCAGCCACACTTGACCACTGAGTTACATCCGCATCTCTTTATATTTTATTTCAAGAAAGGGTCTCTCTACATTGGGGAAGCTGGCCTCCAACTTATGATCCTCCTGCCTCAGCCTCCAGAGTTGCTGGAATTCAGGAGTAAATCCAGCACAGTTAAGTTCTACTTTTGAAAAGAAGAAGTATAAAAAAATATGTAGACATTTTTAAAGTGCATCAAAAAAAAAAGCCTCTTTTTTCTTCTTTTATTGGTGCTGGGGATGGAACCCAGGGCCTTGCACAGGCTGAACATACACTCTATCACTGAGCTATAAGCTCAGCCCCAAAAGGCAAAGGCCTCTTAAAACTTCGACCAAATGTTTTGGTTACAATGACTGGGTCTTAATAAAAGATCACAGTTATTATCAAACACATAAACTGAACTGAAGCTGCACATGATCAGAACCAAAACTAGAGTGAGGAAAGAAAAATACCAAGTTTGCAAAATTTAAAGAGGCACTCACAAAGTCATGAAAGTGCAGGATTGGCATCTGAAAATAAAAGATGTCTCTAAATTTTGTGCATAGGTGTCTTGCTTGTTTTACCCCAGTCCTTGCTTCCTGACTTCTCTGCAACTTCCCCAATGGCATTTTTTCTTTACATTGACTACTACCTTTCTTTTCTCTTTAGGTTATGTGAATATTCTCATTCTTATAATTTTCTTTATATATTTGGATGTTATTTTCATTATGTATATTTTCTTGACTATAAGGTTTCTTCATGTTTTGGCCACCAGACAATTTACATTTCATTCTCATGGAATGAGAATTTGTATTTGGAATCTTCTGATGAGCTCCTACTTTTAAGTTTGAATTTTTTTGTTATTTTATTTTCACCAGGATATTTTATTCCAATGTATTTGCATTTAGGTATAAGCAATACTTTTGGAATAAATGTTTAAAATTAATTTGAAATTAGGAGCATATAAGAACAATTCAAATGCATGTTGCAATTATTGCTGTATGATATTAAGCTACATAATTGTGTACAAAGGTAGTACTACATCAATTGACTTTAGATGAATATGTGTAATTCTATCCCTGAAGCCATACTTTCCTACATAGTTGGTATTTTTATTTTTAACTTCCCAGACTTCAATAGGGAAAATATATTTTACATGCACTAACATATTTTGAAACGTCTGATATGCCGAAATAATAAAACATGCAAATTCATGTAAAGTTAAAATCTCTATTTGTAGTGCTTCTGCAGATTTTACCTACAGTTTCACATGCTTAGTGATTACAAATGGGTCCTTGTTCCACAGGTGTTAAAGGCTAAACAGCTGAGAAATACTAAGGCAAGGATAGAACGCACGTTTTATTAAAAAGAGACAGAGACAGCAGACTTCTTGAAGAGAAGGCGGCCCAGAGCTGGGTGTCTGCTGCAATGGGTGTGTCTTACTCTTTTCTAAACCTCAGAACCCCCCATCTTCTCTTTTATCCTCCAAGTACAGCCTAAGGGCAGGAAGGAGCAAGAGCATTGAGGGTAATGGTAGCAACCTACTGTGCCTAGAAGTGCAGGTTAGCTGTTAGCAACCCATTGTCTTTGATAATCAGTCCTCATCCTCTCCACGTGCCATCATCCATTATCTACAGTGACTGCCCGACATTCCTCCACTACCTCAATTTGTTGAGGAATGTGATACATCTCCTTAACCTGGTGTTCCCTACATCCTCAGCTATCTGTCTGCTTACAGCTCCAAAGATTACCAAATTCTTCCCTCCCATACATACACAATTTCCTGATGGAGAGTGCAGTAAGGTAAATTCAAACAGCAACATACTATTCATACAGTCCTGCACTATTATATCATGATAGTTAGCCAACACAGAGGGTGGGAGGAAAATCCCTGAACGTCAGCCTGTATCAGAATGATTAGCAAAAACTTTATCTATACGTGACATTGACACATACATATATTGACAAAACCCAAACCAAATGTAATTCATCTTACCCTAATTTAAGTCCAAAAATGCCAGTGTTTTATTCTGTCTTTTCATGAAGGGTACACTGAAGTGAAGGGAAAGTCAGTGGAAAGAGACAATGGCCTGAAAAAATGCATTCAAAATAGTTTACATCTCCAAAATTTCCCAAAACAATGATCATGCAAGCATCTTTCCTGTCCCTTCTTCCCCATGCTCAGGAACTTGAAAGAAGTAGGAAAGTGACACTTGTCTATGAGTACATCCAATCTTGTATATACTACATATATCTATGGAAAACAAAAACAAAACAAAACAAATATACATGGAAAATAAATCCAGAAACAGTTCCCAACATTGCTAGGTGTGGCAGCACACCCCTTTAATCCCAGTGGCCAAGGGAGGTGGATCTGGAGTTCAAAGCCAGCCTCAATAATGGTGAGGTGCTTAGCAACTCAGTGAGACCCTGTCTCTAAATAAAATATAAAATGGGGCTAGGGATGTGGCTCAGTGATTGAGTGCCTCTAGTACCAAAAAAAAAAAAAAAAAAAAAAACAGAAACACTCCCAATGTCATAATGATTCCAATTAGATATTTTTGTTCACAAATGATTATTTCTTAGAAGTATTAACTTAAAAGTCAACAATGAATTGGAATGAACTAAAACATTTTTAAAATCTGAAATTAAGTACTAGCTTTTAATTAATTAAATTGGCATTGGGGATTGAACCCATAAGTGTTCTACCACAGAGCTACCTCCCATCTCTTTTTGTTATTTTGAGACAGGGTTTCACTATGTTACTGAGGTCGGCCTTGAACGTGCCATCCTCCTGCCTCAGTCTCCTTTGTAGCTGAGGCATGTGCCACCACACCAGCTCTTTCTTTTAAATCTTATATATGAGAATGTATCAAGTTCTTTACCCCACAAAATAATGTTACATTCACAGAGACCCAGACTCAGAGGAGAGAGGTAAAGCCCAAATAAATTTTCATGGTACCTCTTACCTTCCCAAAAGACCAGTCAAGGAGAAGGGGAGACTCTATAATAATTTTTTTTAAAGTGATGTTAATATGATGTTAATAATTACAACTTCTTAATACTTAGGGCAGAATTTAGCACAAGTTTATGCTTTAAGAAGGTTTTCTGTGTGAAATGATTTCAGTAGCATAGAGGTCCCCAGGAAATGAGTTGTTCTTTAATTGCAAGTTGGTGTGGGGGCAGGCAGGGGGAAGAAGAGGAAATGAGTCCTGGAAAGATGTTAGCAGGGCAAAGTTTCAGATGGAAGAACAACACTAGAATAAACTAGATATTTATTCTGTTTCTTGGACCAAGTTGTCCTAGAGAAAAGATCGGCTTTCCCTTCATGAATCTAGTTGGACCCCTGATGAGAGTGATCTTACATCCAAAGGCTAGGTTGCACTAACACAAATGATCTCCCATTTTCTTTACAGTAAATATCAAATATTCTCTCAGAGCTCAAATATACCCTTAGCTGCTAAATATAATTGTTGAGTTATATTTAAATTGGATTAAGTCACCACATCAACTTATTTTAGTGCAGAATTCTGACCAAAGAAAACATTGTTTAAAGTAGTATTTACTTTAGGAGTCTCAAATTGACCAAGTATTTTCATGTTGATCTGCATTAATCCAACAATTCAGTTTAATTTTGAAAAACTGAGTGAAAGACAGTAGCATGGTCTTGCAAAAACTATAAATTTTAATTTATCTGTTTTATTTTATTCTTTTCTACTTATTCTATGACATTTCATTCTATAACACTCCATTTCATTCCATTCTGTCCTATTCTATTTGAAGGACATGATAAGAAAATTTGGCTTCATATATATTGGAGATTTATGGTATATATAAAATGATCCTTATTACCTTTGTATCTTTAAAATGAAAAATGAAGTACCTGAATGAGAATCCCGTGATGTGGAAACTCAGTACCTACACCCTTAGAGCTTATTCCTCAAAGTGTTCTATGAAACACAGCAGCAACAACATCATCAGGACATTCATTGGATGTTATGGTTTAGATATGAGGTGTTCCCCAAAAGCTCAAGTGTGGGACAATACAAGAAAATTTAGAGATGAAATGATTGGGTAATGAGAATTTTAACCTAATCTGTGCATTAATCCCTTGATAGGTATTAACTTGGTAGTAACTATAGGCAGATAGGGTGTGGTTGGAGGAGGTGGGTCCTTGGGAGTATGCTCTTGGGGTATATATTTTGTCCCTGTTGAACAGAGCTGTTTCCATGTTGCCAAATTCTGAGCTGCTTTCCTCCACCATATGTTTCTCCCATGATTCTTTATTTCTGGCCCAAAAGAATGATACTGGCCATCTATGGACTGAGATCTCTGAAACCATGAGCCCCTAAATAACATTTTTTTCTCCTCTAAAATTGTTATTGTCAGGTCTTTTGGCCCCAGCAGTGAAAAACCTGACTAAAACATTGGATATTCATCTTCTTCAGTCCAATCAAGGCTTACTGAATCAAAATCTCTCAGTGACTAGCACAGTATTCTGATTTATGAAGTTATCTAGACAATTCTTAATTATGCTTCTATTTGAGAAAAACTTACCTTAGAAAAATGTTAACTGGCAAAGTACTAGCTTCATTTCAAGGCCTAACAATTCTTCCTTTTAATTTTGTAATTTGTTGCTTCATTATAAACCCAAATATATTTTCTATATCAAAATAATGTTGTATAGGAACTTATTCCAGAAATGTGATAACATTTCTTAAAAGCACAGTCTGAGACAATAGGGATCAAATTTTACTGGCCTTATACTCAGATTCTGTATTGTGAATATTAAATTACCTTCCCTCATCAGCACACATGCATACTAAATATAAATACATAAGAAGTTAGAGCATGAAAAGAAAAATGAAAGGTAAATTCTTTGAGAGCAATAGCCTGTAGAAGAATGGAATTGGCAACTTAAGATCTGTTGGCATGAAAAGACTTTGTTAAAACATTTCTAACAACATTTATGCCCCTGCAGTATAAGGAATTCGATTACTTTTTCTGTTACAAGAATTCTTAAAGCTTGCATTTATTGATTCACAATTCTAGCCTTGAAGCTCCCAAGTATTTAACAGAGTTGAGACCTTCAACACTTCTGGATTGGGCAAATACAGAATGTGTAAAGGTGAAAGCATTTCTATCCCTACCCACAGCTGGCGTAAACACAGACACACACATTTGCATAGACACACACAAACCAATTATTAGTAAAGACATAATGGTAAAACTGATAATATAATACATATAGATAAGAAAAACATATTTTTGTAAACTTAACATCTAAAGATAACTTAAATGTCTCCTTTTATTCATAATTGTTACATATTTGTACTATGGGTCTTACTTTTTATAAATAGGTATATGATAATGCATAAATTTACATAATACATATTTATATATTTTACAGATATAGTTTCTTGGTACAGGGGATAGATAAGTTAAAATCTTAGGTAAGCATCTAAGAAAATCATATGGTCTAAATCACTACAAGTTATTTTAGCACATGTGATGGTGATGCCTAAATTAAAGTAGACCCTAAAATTCTAGGGGAATCTTATTTCAGAAAGTGGAAGGTCAAATTAGCTGAAACTGTACTGATTTGGCTTTATATTGCTCTATAAGTTATTATTGGAAAAATTTCCAACTGGGGTTTGAAGGTGCTATTTTATATCTGGTACAAACAAAAGGAAAAAAACAATTTTGGCAAATTAAAAACAAAACAAAAGAGAGAAATTTATTCTTTGTGGTAATTTGAGGGAAACACAAGATAAGAGAAAGGTCATGGTCAGGAGATAAAAGCTTACCTGACCCCCAGAAATGATTCATAAACTACAAGTGATCTAGTCCTTATTAGAGCTGATTTTTGTCTCCTCATTCTTCCTGGACCTTTTGGGAAACCCAGCCAGAAAGGTGGGACAGACACAGGGAGAGTGAATTTGTTTTCTCTCTGTTTGCTTCTATTCCTCTCACCTGCCTTTTTGATAAGCTTCTTACCACTTCTGAGTCAGTCTCCAGAGATATACTCCCATTTAAGCTACACTGGCTAAGTCATGCTACAGACTTCTCTTGTTGTTTGCTTGCAGACAGCCTGTCATGGGACTTCTCAGTCTCCATAATCTTGTGAGCCAATTTTCCTAATGAATCTCCTCTCATTTATCTATACTATTTATATTTTTATCTATCTCTACATCTATCTCTACATCTCTACAGTTCCTATCGGTTCTGTGTCTCAGGAGGACACCAAAATTCAGACCATAGCAATAAATATTACAAAACTAATTAGTTTTCTATATTCTAATTTATTTCAATATTGTTTCTCTTTTATTTTCTTTTAAAAATGAAGGGGCTGGGGTTGTGGCTCAGTGACAGAGTGCTGGGTTCAATTCTCAGCACCACATATAAATTAAAAAAAATAAAGGTCCATCAACAACTAAAATTAAGAATTAAAAAAATGAATATGGTATATATTTAAGTTATATAACATGATATTTTGATAATCTACATAATGAAATAATTACTATATCAATCTAATTAATATAAACTATCTCTATACATAGTTACATCTTTCATATTTATATTGACAGAGCCTTAAATCTACCCTTAGCAAATTTCCAGTACACAGTACAGTATTATTAATTATAATCATCATACTGTAAATTAAATGATCTTTAGACTTATTCATCCTATGTAACTTTCAAATTGTGTACTTTTACCTAAATCTCCCCATTTCCCCCATCTTTCCACCCCTGGTAACCACTACTCTGCTATCTGCTTCTATGTATTCGACATTTTTAGTTTCCATATTTAAGTGAGACAGCATACTATCCTTCAGGTTGACCCACATTGTCACAATGGCAAAACCTTTTTTAAGACTAACAATATTCATGTATATATGAATATATATTTCACCTTAAAACTAATATATATATAACATATGTACAGTTATTCTTCTGTATTTGCAAGTTTCATATCCATAGATTCAACCAAACTCAGATAAAAAATATTAGCTTAAATTATGTCTTTATTAAACATGTAAAGACTTTTCTCCTGTCATTTCTCCCTAAAGAATACACTATAGAAACTGTTTACATAGCATTTACATTGCATTAAGCACCATAAGTAATCTAGAGATATTTTATTATAGATTATAAATTTTATGCAAATAATAAGTCATTTTATAAAAGGGGAACCAACTTTCCATGGAGAGTGAGGGACTATTGTACCACACAGTGCCTTTATCCATTAATCCCTTGATGCACATTTGGATTCCTTCCTTCTCTTAGGTATTATGAATAATGCTTCAATGAACATGGGAGTGTAGATATTTCTTTGAGGTATTGATTTCTTTTGCTTTATGTCTATACCCCAAAAGAAAGATTGTTGGATTCAGATCATATGTAACATTTTGAGGATCCATTATACTGTTTTCCATCATGGCTATACCAATTGACAGTCCCATCAACAACTTATAAAGGATCACTTTTCCACATATATTCTCCAAAACTTGTTATCTCTTGTCATCCTAATGGTGATCCTAAAATGTGTAAGCTAATATCTCATTATATCTTTGATTTGCATTGCCATGATGATTAGTGATGTCGATTATCTTTTCATATATCTGTTAACCATTTATAGTCTTCCTTAGAGAAACGTCTATTCAGGTCCTTTGCCCATGTTTCTTTTAAGTCATTTGGGGTTTTTTTGTTTGTTTATGCTGTTAAGTTGTAGTAATTCCCTGTATATTTTGGATTACTCCTTTGTCAGATACAGAGTTTGCAAACATTTTCTTTAACTCCATATGTTGCCTTTTCATTTTATTATTTCCTTGGCTATGCAGATTATTTATTTATTTATTTGCTTGTTTATTATTTATTTATTTGATATAATCCCACTTGTCAGCTTCTGTTTTGTTTCCTGGTGTTATACCCAACACTTATTCCAAGAATATCCCAAGGAATTGTGTGTCTCTGAGGGAAGTACAAGATATGTTTCAAACAAGTAACTAGGCCTTTTGACAGAGCCCTTTATTTCTTCTGCATCAGAATCCCCTATATTATGCAACTTGATGTTGCACTGTCTCTTGTTCATTATTTCTATAGCATGTAGTAAGTCCTGAGCATGGGTGTAAGTTTAAGGCCCAAAGCAATGATTTAATAACAAATTATTGTACAAATAATGAGTTATATTCTAACATGTTATTGGGTATATTATTTAAATCATTTTATTTCACATATCTTAAAGCTGCCTTATTGGATTACAAGTGCTTGCATACAGAGCTTCTTGCAAAATACTACTAATTTGGCATTTCTAACTTGTTTTGTAGGTGTGTGTATGTGTGTGTGTGTGTGTGTGTGTGTGTGCTACTATGGATCAAATTCATGCCTAGCATATGTTAGGCAAGCACTCTATGACAGAGCTACATCCCTGGCCCTGGAATTCCTACAGGATAGTCCCTTTCCAGAGTCCTCATTTCAGACAAAAATTCAAGGTAGAAAAATGTATACCTTAAATTACACCTGGTTCAATAAAATCAGTCCTTTTGAATTTCTGGTCTTGTCCCATCTGTCATTCTTCCCATTCTTCTTTTACATATGACCTCTAGAGAAATTCTTTAGAATTTTGACTTATTCCTCCTTCCAGGAAATTATAAAATGTGTGGTATGCCAAGGGACATATTAGGCAGAGGACAAACTAAAAGGAGTGCATCAAGGTCCCCAACAAGCATCCTCTCTGCCAAACATACACTGGAAATTCAGCCTGCCTGCAAAAGCTTAAAGTAAGTCCATGGTATTACTAGCCATCACGTGAGAGATGTATTTCCTCTCATGGGAAAGCCTAAAGCCCAACAAAATAACTCTAGAATAACTCTAGCATACTATATACATTCTGAGGCATATTAATTTTTTTTCCTCTCTCCTTTTTTTTAAGTATTCAGATATCACTTCCTGAAGCTCTTCCTCTGCTACCCATCAATAAAATACCCATTTAATTCTAAGCAGCTAATTCTAATCTGCAATAAACTTAAATTCCAAACTCCATAGTTTGTAAAAAGTATAAGGTGTTTTAAAATAAAAAGAGGATTGATTTTGAGAAAGAGCATGATGGATTTTCTTCTAAGATTAAGTGCACGAATTCTAGAACATCTATTTTTGTTTCTGCAGAATCCATTTTTTATCATCTACTTTCCAATTATATTTAACATTATGTAGGATACTCTTTAAGTGACCTTTATCTAAATGACACATTGCTATTATTTTTTCATGCATTGACCTTTATAGGTTAAAATTACACACACGTGCACATTCATATGTCTTTATCTGTTTCTATATACATGTGTGTGTTTATATGGGATATATGTATGTATGGGATTTATATCCCTAATTTGACATGCTAATTCATAAAGGATAGAAATCATGTCTTCTGTTAATTTTAGATTTTACTCAAGAAACTCAGAGAATAGAACTCTGGTTCAACAGTTGTACAGATTAACATAAATATGAGACACAATAATACAGACCATAGTCCTAATACTTCTTTAGCAGGGCTCCTATTCTTATCTAAACTGAAATTTCTACAAAGAAAGAAGCTATACAGTATTCTATAACCCTCAATAATATTTAATAGTCTCTTCTGTC
Organism: Marmota marmota marmota; assembly: GCF_001458135.2. Taxonomy (NCBI): domain Eukaryota; kingdom Metazoa; phylum Chordata; class Mammalia; order Rodentia; family Sciuridae; genus Marmota; species Marmota marmota. The sequence goes on from NW_026000249.1 coordinate 23,901,729, forward strand.
TTTGAACCACAGAACTACCTCACTTTAATAATAAATAGTTTAAGTAATTGTGAATATTTGATAATACAAAGTGGAAACAATCTTTGAATACACTAATGGAAATCCTAATCTTAATAAATCCCTTAAATCCCTCAGAAATCCCTTCCCCCTACAATTTATTCCTTTATTATTCCCTGTATCTCTCCTTGTGTACATAAAAAGAGTTAAATCACTCTTCCATATTAATTCAGCTAATAACTAGTATTGCTAGTTTAAGAACCTCTGTTTACACTACTGCCTTATCACAAGATTGGGTTATCGGATAATACATATTTGTTAAGAGACCACTGCTATTGAATAATTATTGTAGTAAAATGGAATAATCTCTGAGAATTTTCATCTAGAACTTGTTACTAGACAGTTAAGTCCTCAGTATGGTCAACTCATGTGCATTCCTCAATCTCAATATTTTCATCTGCCAAGTGAAAGGATGAGTAGATCTAGGAGGGTTCCTCAGCATTTAAATCTATCATCCCTCTTGCTATATTTACCATCCCTATATCTACCTCTCTCAATATAACTGTCTTATATACATCTCAATCTGATCATACAATGGTGATATTTTGATGTCATTAAAAATACTAAGATACTTTCAAACTTATGTGTTCTCTTTCCTGGAGTTTAAATTCAATACTTAATAAATCACATTATCCTGTTGATTCAGTTGCTTTTATCTTCATCTAACAAATTAAAACATATTTCAGTAATAATACCATGGTCATTGTAAAATTAAAATAGTTTTAAGATATAACTAGCTGAGTTGGATAACCAATATTCTAGCATCACCACTATTTGTAAATATGTCTATCACTACTATAATAAAATCTTAATCACAAAATGCATTTTCTATTTTCTTGGAAGAAATCTGAACTTTCCTGAATAACAGCAAATGTCAGCTATGTGAATGCAGTCACTATTGTGAACCTCTCAGTGATTACATAGCTTTGACATTCTGAATAATCAGAAAATAATTTTCTGTAGTGTGAAACTCAGTTTCGCAACTGTTATATTTCTTAATCTGATTTTGATAACCTCAGAGGTAAGAATATTATATTCAAAATAATATTAAAACTAATTTATAAACAAGTTTAATTTCATGCTCATTTATCCATGAGGTTTATAATATTAAGATGGGTAATTTGAGGAATCTCTGATTGTGTGCCAAGCACTATGATGAGAGAGACATAGATTAGGGCCTGGACTGACTATTTGGTGGGTTACTAGAAAATTCCAATTTTAATTGCTGGCAATATCAGGCTATGTTCTGGCTTAAAGATATTAATGTACCTCAAGAAACCTCAGTCTCCTATAAGTTTGTTTTGTTTTGTTTTGTTTCAATAACGGGATTGAACCCAGGGGTGCTTAACCACTGAGCCACATCCCCACCCCTTTTTTATATTTTATTTAGAGACAGGGGTCTTGCTGAGTTACTTAGGGCCTTGCTAATTTGCTGAGGCTGGCTTTGAATTAGCAATCTTCCTGCCTCGGCCTCCTGAGCTGCTCAAATTACAGGCGTGCACCACCATGCCCAGCTAAAGTTCTCAATAGTAGATACCTAAAGGATGTTGCAGTATTTAAATGCAAGTAAAATGCTTTAAACAGAATTGAATACTTTCTAAGAATTGAATAATTGTAAATTATTAGTATATTTTATTAGTATTTAGTAATCACAACAAAACCGTGAGATTATAGGTATTAATGTTGTTATTATTATTTCCTCTCAGATACCCAATGAGGAGATTGAAGTGCAGCAGGATATTAATCCAAACTAACTTATTTCAAAAGCCCCACATCTTAATGCTATGATACTATACAGCTCAATAAAAACGAATTCTACATTTAATTTGCAATGTAGCTCTCTCTAAATCTGGAAGCTTTATTTCCTAAGAAGCAAGAATCTTAGGTTTTGCTCTGGCATGAGCCGTGAATTTGCATATGTTTATATGTAACTGTGCTCAGTTTAACAATGTTTCTTCATCATGTTTACTATTTTTAGAATAAAGAAAAGATAAAGTTTAAGAAAATCTTTCTTGCAATAGGTTCACAAGGAAACAGAGAAAAAGCTTTGTAGTCAAAGTGGCTGAGAAAGGTGGTTAAACAGAAGAGTTTGGGCAGCTGCAAGTATACTGCAGGCTATACTGAAGATTATTTGCAAACCTGACAGAGAGACATGCCCAGAAGCATGCACCCTTGATTTTTTCCTCTCAGACCAATACCTCAGATATCAAGCTTTGAAGATATTCTGCTTTGATATCTTTATACTGCTGCAGTCTGTTCTAACCCACTTAAAACTACTGGTTTTCTGCTAGTGTTTTGTTTTTCTTTTTATTTTTCACTTTTAATTATTGTTGCTTTTCATTTTCAATTAGAGAATAAGAAGACTACCAGGGAAAAACATTTATAATGTTTTTCATCTCTCAATAGACTGTGAGAATCCATGTTACACCCAGAAAGGGATAAAAAGAGACCAGAGCACTCACTCTCACTAGTGCATTTTCTCTCTCCCCCACCTTCATACTCTCCCCTCTACCATGTGAGGATAGAATGACAAGATGACTGTCCAACATTAAGAAAGGATGCCCTCAGCAGAGACCAGATCTTCTGGTTCCTTGATTTTGAACATACTGGCATCCAAGACTATGACAAATAAATATCAGCTGTTTAGACACTAAGTCTATGATATTTTGAATATGTAACCCAAACCAAGTCACATTTACAAAGTAATGCTATTTATTTAGAAGTAAAAAATTTGGAATGCATGTTCTTAAGATGCAATAATGTTATTTTCTGTTTTCCATGATGTCATGATTTGAACCTAAACCTATTTCTCCATCATTTCTAAGCATAATAAATGGTTTTTGAAATATCTATATTCAAGTGGAAGGGATATATGATGATCTTAAAGAAAGAAAAGGTTAGAATATTTCTAACATAATTAAATTATGCTTAGTGATCCATAGAAACAAAAAGGTTAACATTAGGTGTTTGGGAACACAGACAAATCATCCTTGATTCCAAAAAAAGGCATCAGAGATGGGGACAGAATGTGTATTGGCAGGGAAGACTGGGAACTCTCAAGCTAAGCCCACAACTTGCCACATTGTATCATAGGAAACCTGGAGAAAGGAGATTATTGTATCTGGAATATACAGGCATGCAGAAATGGCAGCAATTTGCTTGGGGAGAAAGCACAAGCCAAAAAAAAAAGTGTGCATGTTCTAAAAGCTAATGTGACTTGTACTTCTCCTGTTCTTTCTAGAGTAGTGATGACGAAGTACTTAAAGATGAAGAATTTTTCTTTATGACTCAATTCAAATATGATATCCTAAGAGAAGTTCTTACAAAAATTCCTAGAATAGGGCAATTTGGGTGTTTTGCCTGTGATCTCTCACAGTATGCTTTTCATGGGTACTGTATTAGAGTACCCATGACATTACCACAGTATAGTAAACATGTCTACTTTTTTTTTTTTTTTTTTTTTTTGTACTGGGGATTGCACTTAACCACTGAGCCACATGTTCAGCCCTTCTTTTATTTAATATTTTTTATTTAGAGACAGGGTCTCAATGAGTTGCTTAGGGCCTCACTAAATTGTTGAAGCTGGCTTCAAACACATAATCCTCCTATCTCAGCCTCCAGAGCGGCTGGGATTACAGGCGTGCACTACTGCACCCAGCACACGTATCTACTTTCCATATTAGTTTCTTTCTTTCTTCTTTTTTTTCACATATACATATTTATTTATTTATTTATTTTAGTGGTGCTGAGGATCAAACCCAGTGCCTCACATGTGCTAGGCTAGCACTCTATCACTGAGTTAAAACCCCAGCCCCATATTAGTTTCTTACAATCCCAATGTCAATTAACTTCTTTAAGCTAGTGTCTGTATAGTACTGATCTCAGCGTCTCAAATGCCTGGTAAACACTGTCAGTACATGTACAAGGGATGAATGAACAAATGAATAGTCAGACAAATGATTGAATGAACAACCAACAGATGAAAACAGTCCTAAAGCAGGATCTGAATAATGTAAAAATCTTGACTTCTGGTTTCCAATCTGGCATATTAGCAGCTTGGGGATTGTTATTCCATCCTACAGACAAACAAAAAGCTGCAAAAAATAACAACACTTATTGGATCTATCAGAGAATTGAGGTCACAGGGCAAACCACTGACCTAAAAATTGTCAAGACAGACAAGTAAATATAGAAAAATCACAATTTACTGGTGCAGAAACACAAGAGAAGAAACCTCCAGGGGAACTGGTATTGGGATAAAAAAGCCCAAACTGTAACTGATGAATTGTGAAAGGCTCAGCGTGAACAAGTCAGAGAATTAAAAACTCCAGCTAGACCTAGATGGGGACAGGGCAGTTTTGTGAATTTCAACTCCAGGATCTTGACCAGGTTCTCACAGTGAGTATCTGAAAGAAAAAAAAAAAAATCTCACTTCTAACAGGCAAAGGGACAAAATAACCATTTGGGTTTTGTTTGTTTATTTATTTCTTTGTTTTTGAAACAACTTCTTTATTCATGCCTACACTGATGAGCATTGAAATTTATGCCATCTTGAAGTATGTAAGAGTACTCTGAACTTCTCAAAAAGGGCTTAAACTACTGGGGATTTTTCAGAGTCTGACTAACTTGGGGGAAAGGTAATATCCAAATTCAGCCCTCTCTAACCATCTTATCTTACCTAAGGGGAAATATATGTAAAAATCAATTGTAAACTTCACAGTACAGAAAGACAGGGTCACTAAAAGATGAGACTTAATCATAAGACTATAGAACACTGCCCCACCCCCAAGAATCACCACCATATTGCTTAAGGCCAATCTGCCACATTTCCTTTTATTTAGAACATCATGACTGGCAATTGAGAAAAAAATAGCAAGGCATTATAAAAAGTGAAAATCAGTTTGAAGAGACAAATCAAGCATCAGGATCAGAAACAGATAGATGAAAGATATTGTAATTATTATGATAGGAATTTTAAACAACCATATTTAATGCGCTGAGATTCTAAAGGATAAGAGAGACAGCATCCAATAATATATGGGTAATGTTAAGTACAAAGGTTGAAAATCTATGAAAGAACAAAAGAAAAATATTAGAGATAAGTACCATAACAGAAATGAAGAATGCCTTTGATGGTCTCATTAGTGGACTGGATATAGTTGAAGAAAGAGTATCTGAGCTTGAGGATATGTTGCTAGAAGCTTCTAAAATGGAAAAGTAAATACCAACAATAAAAGACTGAAAAATAAAGAGAATATTCAAGAACTGTGTGAAAATTACAGAATTTTGAATTTTGAATATTAATAATGGCAATATCAGAAAGAGAAGGAAGAGAGAAAAGAAAAAATGTTGATGCGATAATATCTGAGAATTTCCCCAATTTACTGTCAGACACTTAACCACAAATGCCAGGATCTCAAAGAATACTAAATGGGAACAAAGTAAAAAACAAATAAAAAAATATATGTAGACATATTATATTCAATTGCAGAAAATCAAAGTAAAAGAAAAGTTTTGGAATGAAGACAGAGGGTAAAACAAGTACCTTAATCAGAGAGAAACAAAGATAAGAATTCCATCTGACTTCTCAGAAACTGTGCATACAAGAGTAGAATGAAACATTTAAGTGTTGTAAGAAAAAGACTTCCAAATTAGAATTACATACTCTTTGAAATTAGGCCTCAAAAGTTAAGGAGAAATTAATACTTTCTCAGACAAACAGATATTGAGGGAATCTGATGTGAGAATATTGCAAGAAATAGGTTCTTTAGAGAGAATGAAAATAATATTGATCAGAAACTCATATCTAAATAAGGAAAGGAAGAATGTTTGAGAAAGAATAAGTGAAAATGAAATAAAAATATTTATTTATTCTTAATTGATCTAACAGATAACAGTTTGTTTAAAATAGCAACAATATACTCAATCATATAGACTTACATGTATGTATTTGATTATGTATACATATATATGCTTATTTACACATATGTATAAGTGAAATTAATTTCAGCAGTGATGCAAAGATGTGAGAAGAAGAATCAGAATAATTTTGTAATTATGAGGTACCTGTACTACCTGACATGAAACGGTACAGTGTTATTTGAAAGTGAACTTGGGTTTCTTGTGAATGTATATTGAAAACTGTAGGAAAGACACCAGAGGAAGTAAAAAAATACATTATAACTTACATAATCAGAAAGGGAAGAAAATGGACTCATGAGATGTTCAACTAGAACCACAAAAGGCATAAAAAGAGGAGAATACAAAAATAAGAGCAAGGAAATAAACAGAAAACTATAACAACATGGTAGATATGTACCCAATTATATCAGTAATCACTTTTAATATTAAGAGTCTAAGCACATCAAGAAAAAGAGATAGAGTGGATCAAAATATAAGACCTAAATATATAATGTCTGTAATAAATTCACAGTATGTATGAAGACTCTATACATTAAAAGTAAAGAGATAGGAAATGATATACCTTGCTAATGGCAATAAAAAGGAAGCAGGAGTTGCTATATAGATTTCAGACAATAGACATCAAAGCAAAGAACGTTTCTAGGCTCAACAATTGCTCCTAGACTATAAAAAAGGGGCTCAGTCTCCTGTTAAATAATTTTCTCCTTTAGTATATATACCAGGATCAGGTTATTATGTTGGTATTGGCCCTCTCCTCTTCAAGTGGGTTGCAAAGTGTTCATTATACGTTCCATTTAAATACCAACTAAGAATCCTAATCTGTTGAAGGTGACATACAGCCTAAAGAGAGATTTGTCATTTACCAGGTACCTCAAATGTCAGAAGGTGCTGTCAGATGGCTTTGGATTAATTTAATACATTATCAGACATTTTCCTTTTAAAAAAAGCAAGCATGTACAGACAGAGGAGATGAAATGAAATGAGGGAAACAGATTCATATAAAAGAAGTAAACACAGCTTTGCAATTGAATAAAAGCAAATGGAATTGAGTTGACCAGGGGCTGCTTTTAAAGAGACAGGTATATTCTTTGGCTATGTAATCATGCATCTAAAGATATAGTTTCTGACAGAGATAGTGCCCGACTATTATGGAGGCAGAAATAGATTGTGCTTAGAAGACAAGGAGTACATTTCTCATATGACTCCTAAGTTGGTTATCTACAGTTCTGAATTGGTGTTCTAAAATTATAGACATGTCAGCAATATCAGGATAAGTACATAACCTCTCAAAGTAAAAGAAATGGAGGGAGGGAAAAACATTTATTCAGCACCTACTAATAGTGCTCTGGTTGATATTATTTCACACGTCAAATCTTTTCCTTCTTAAAGAATCTAGTAAAGATTAAATGAATTAAAATCCATTTGCTAGCATAAATTTACATATATTTTAGCTTAATACATAAATCAAATTCATGTTTGAAAAATAGCACACTCATTTTTAATTCTTAATGCTAAGAATTTATCTGAACTTTATTGATCAAAACATTAAGAATAATTTTGTCCTTAAAGCTATCTACTTTAAATATTTTCTCATTTCTTTGACAATAGAATGCAGTGTGATAATACCCAAAATCCATGATTAATGCAATATTTTAAATATAAATATATTTACCTGGTTTCTGTGCTTAGTCACAAAATAGTTTCCCAACTAATTTGTATTAATAAAATCTTCTTTATATTGGCTTCCAGAATTAAATTTAAGAATTAAATTGTTAAGGAAAACGAAAGCTCTAAAATAATAATATCCCCACACATAAGTATGTAAATGGTCATTTGATTTCTTTCAAAAGTACTAATAGGAATGCCATATGAATATTTTAAAGAAAATCTTGGGTTTTTTGACTACTATTCAATAGTTAAGTCTATACAAAAATAACAAGAAAGATTACAATAAACACACAACATTTTTCCTTTGAATTTATAAACATTTATTGGCAGCAGCACTGTCAAGAATCCTAGTTTTGAAACAAACATGATTTACTGAATGTTTTCCTCTTTTTACTCACTATTCATTAAAAGAGTCAGACAACACTGTAAGACTACTGTGTGCAAAGTAAAGAACAAAGTAAAATCATCCTATTTATGTTGAGAGACTGTGGCCTAATAGAAAAAATACCGGGAGTTTTCTGAGATTTTCAATTATAAAATGGTAAACAGTGACCTCAGGTTTCTGATGACATGTAAAGACCTCAGAGGTCATCACTCCCATCCCTATAACAAGAAAAAACTAAGCAAACTGAAAAGCAACAATTTTTCTTAGATCAATTAGGTAACTGAAGTGTCTGGACAAATTAATTGCCCTCCTCAAATTGAAGAGCCACGTAAACATAAAGAATTATTTTACCTGGAAGGGAAACCAATGCTGGAGCCCATGAGGAACACTTAAAACTCCCTAATTGCTTCTGAAGAGTGAGTTTGGAATACCTTGAGAAATAAAACTTTGAGAAGGTCTGGTTAAAAATGGTGATGGTGGGTCCCATACTTTCATGTGTTTTATCTCCAGAAGCTCTATCATCTGTTCAGAGAAAAGGTCAAACAAAAATTCCTTCTGGCTTCAGAGAAGGGAAGGGGGAAGTAACAATTTTGATATACTCCTAGAGGACTCTTGTTATCCTTAACCCTGTCCTAACCTCAAGGAAAACTTTTATCAGAAGCTATATGAACTTGGGGAAGAAAAAAACCCCACTTCCCAGTTTCAGTCCCTTATTAGCCTTCTCATCTCATACAAGGGTTGGGAGGATAAAGAAGGAGAAGCACTCATAAAGGTCACAGCTCAGGGACAGAGGCTTATTAAAATATTGAACCCAACCATAAGACAATATAAACTTCCTCTCCCCCATGATTTACCACTATATCAATATGTTTCCTGATTAATAAAAGACATTACAGCTGAAGGAACTTGCAAGTCAGATTCAATTTAATAAGGAATTTCTCAGGAAATCCAAAGGTAATAGGGGAGAGAAAAATAAGGTCACGAGAGGACACTTGAGCCTCTGAGATCACCATTACAACGAACAGAAAGATAGCTTAAATCCCAGCCAGATAAAAATAAAATTTCACATTGAAGTTCAACTGACCTCAGTTCTTTTTGTATAATATATTATGACTGACTTTCAACAAAAAATAAATAACAGCAAGCTAAAAGGCAAGAAATACAGACTGAAGGGACAAACCAATCATCATAAGCAGACTTACATATGTTATAGATTTTGGAACAATCAAAACAGGAATTTACAATAAGTATGATTAACATACTAAGGACTATACTGTATTGAAATGGGCAACATTCGAGAACATATGGCTAAAGTAAATAGAAAGATGGAAACCTGATGAAAGAATCAAAAGGAAATGTTGAAATTGAAAGCATTGTAATAGGCCAGGCACAGTGGCGCACTCCTGTAATTCCAGCAGCTTGGAAGGCTAAGGCAAGAAAATCGAGAGTTCAAAACCAGCCTCAGAAAAAGCAAGGCACTGAGCAACCCAGACCCTGTCTCTAAATAAAATACAAAATAGAGCTTGGGATGTGGCTCAGTGGTCAAGTGCCCCTGAGTTCAATCCCTGGTATCCTCTCCCCACAAAAAAACCATTGTAATAGAAATGAATGTCTTTGCTGTTTGAATCAGTACACTGAACAAGACTAAGGAAAGAATCAGTGAACTTGAAGATATGCCAATATAACTTCCCAAGCTGAAATGTCAAGATAAAAAATAATGGAAAACATAAATAGAATATCCAAGAAGTATGGTCAATTACAGATATATAATGTATACAAAAATGGCAATACCAGAAGGGGAAGAAAGAGAAAAAACTGAAGGTATAATTGAAGTAGTAATGCTAGATAATTTTTCACAATTAATAACAGGCACAAAGTCACAGTTCCAGAAAGTGTGGAAACTTCCAAAAAGGATAAATGTCCCCCAAATATATACCAATGTATTTCATATTCAAACTTCAGAAAAATCAAAGACAGAAAATCTTCAAAGAAGTCAGAGGAGGAAAAAAAACCCTTTTACTTATAGAAAGTTAAAGAGAAGAAGTGCATCTGATTTCTCTTCAGGAAAAAAAAATGAAAGCAAAATGACAACAGAGTGAAATACTTAGTGTTCAAAGAAAAAAAATAAACATTTACCTAGAATTCTGTATCCAGCAAAATTCTCCCTCAAAGTGAAGAACTAAAGACTTTATCTAAGAAATGAAAATTGAGGAAACTTTGATACCAGTAAACCTGACATGCAAGAACTGTTAAAAGTTTTTCAAACAGGAAAAATGAAATAGATCAGAAATTTGAATCTATGTGAAGAAAAGAAAAGTGTTGGGAAAAGACTAAATAAAGCTAAACCAAAATCTTTTTGTTCTTACTTTATCAAAAAAATAATCATTTTCCAAATAATGTTTGCAATAACTTATTTGATAATTGTAGCCTTTGGATAAATGAAATGAATGACAATAGTGTAATAAGGGACAGGAGAGAAGAATTGAGAATACTCCTTTATAAGGTACTTGTACTACCTGGGAAGCAATATAATGTTAGTTGAAAGTAAACTTTGATTACTTGTAAATGTTTACTACAAACTCTGGGGCAACCACAAACAATGTTAAGAACAGAAGTATGACTTTTATGCAAAGAGAGGAAAGAAAAGTAAATGGCATTTCCTTAGTCTTCTAGGACTGCCTCAATAAAATACCACAGGCCAGATGACTAACATAACAGAAATTGTTTTTTCAATTTCTGGAGGTGGAAGTCAGATATAAAAGGGCTTTCATAGTTGGTTTTTCCTGAGGCCTTTCTCCCTGGCTTGCCTATGGCCATCTTCTCAGTGGGTCTTGACAAAGTGGTTTTTTTCTCTGCAATCATATCCCTGGTGTCTCTCTTCTTATAAGGACATAAAGCATGTCGATTTAGGGCTCCACCCTAACAGCCTCATTTTAATTTAATCATCTACATAAAAGCTCAATGTCCAAATACAGTCACATTGGGGATTAGAGCACCAACACATAAATCTGTGTTGATTCAGTCCATTGTAACATTATTCAGTCCATTGCAACATTAAACATCAGAAAGAACAGAAAAGAGTGAAAGACCTAAACAAAATACCATAATATCAAAGACAATAAATAGAAAATAGTTAACATATAGTAGATACAAATACAAATATGTAAATAATCATTTTAAATGTGAATTTTTAAGTAAACCAACTAAATACAGAATTTGCCATCAGGTATAAAAAAAGAAATTTATTTTCTTGCAGAAAACCCAGTTTAGATATATATTGATAGATATAGATTAAAATGGAAAACATGCTTGATTTTCAAAGATGTTGAAAGGATTAGAGATAATTTACGAATACTGCCTGGCACAAAGAAGGCACATTATTATAATAATTATTATTACTAAACACAATTTAGCATTTCAGAAAGGACTAGAAAAGCAGCATAAGTTATAAAATTGTGTTGAGAGCCACAGCCAAAAGAGTCCCCCAATGAGGAACCCAGCAACCCCATCAGGGTAGTGCGCAGGACACATTATCCATTAGATCCCTCACGAGACCAACCAGAGGAAGCGCAGGATTGGACATCTGCGCCTCCGCCAGAACAGTACTAACTCCAGAGATGGGAGTTCAAATCATTCCCACAGGGGTAAAAGGACCTCTTCCCAAAGGAACAGTAGGCTTATTATTGGGATGCAATTCTTCTACTCTAAAAGGACTTATGATAAGTCCTGAGGTAATTGATCCCGATTATGAAGGTGAAATAAAAATTATAGCCAGTTCTCCAAAGGGTATATCAGTAATTTCACCAGGAGATAGAATAGCACAGTTATTAATAATACCCAGCCTACATGATAAATTTTCCAGTCATACTGTAGAAAGAGGTTCCAGGGGATTAGGCTCCACAGGTGTAGATTGGGCTATGCTTTCTTTAAATTTAGATTCTCGCCCCATGCTAAAACTAAATATTCAAGGACATGAATTTAATGGGCTACTGGATACAGGTGCAGACCTTAGCATCATCTCTTGTCAAGAATGGCCAAAACATTGGCCATTACAACAAGCCACTCAAAAGCTTCGAGGCCTAGGAGTGGCGACTAATCCCCATAGAAGTGCAATAGTATTAGATTGGAAGGATCCTGAAGGATGTGAAGGAACTATACAGCCATATGTATTGGATCATCTTCCCGTAAATTTATTGGGACGAGATGTCCTAGATCAATTAGGACTAACATTAACAAATAACATCAATTCAAATGTGTCCACTATTATGGCTAGACAACGTTTTAGGAAAGGAAAAAGATTAGGAGAACAAGAACAAGGTATAGCAGCACCAATACAAATAGATCAAGGAACAGACAGACATGGATTGGATTTTCAGGAGGGGTCTCTGAGACAATAAAAATTACTTGGAAATCAGAAAGACCAGTATGGGTTCCTCAGTGGCCCCTGACTAAAGAAAAGATACAAGCAGCCCATGACCTGGTCAAACAACAATTAGCAGAAGGACATATACAACCTTCTGTATCTCCCCATAATACTCCCATTTTTGTCATCAAAAAGAAATCTGGTAAATGGAGATTATTGCAAGATTTAAGAGCCATTAATAATGAGATGGTTATTATGGGACCTGCTCAATCAGGGATTCCTCAATTGTCTGCTTTGCCAAAAACCTGGTATGTTTTAGTTATAGATATTAAAGATTGTTTTTTTTCAATTCCAATTCATCCTGAGGATAGTCCACGTTTTGCATTTACTATCCCTGCACTGAATCATGAAGGTCCTGATCAGAGATATGAATGGAAAGTACTCCCTCAAGGGATGGCTAACAGCCCAACTATGTGTCAAATTTATGTTAACAAAGTAATCCAGCCACTTAGAAATCAAAATCCTGAACTACAAATATTTCACTATATGGATGATGTATTATTAGCACACAAAGATAAAAACACATTGCTAGAATGTTATGCCACACTTACAAACTTATTAAAAAATTATAATCTAGAGATAGCAATAGATAAAGTACAATTAAATTTTCCAATTAATTATTTAGGAGTTCTATTATCCTCAACCATGGTCCGTCCACCAAAAATTCAAATACGAGTAGATCAACTCAAATCACTTAATGACTTTCAAAAGTTATTAGGAGACATAAATTGGATAAGGCCTTATTTAGGTATACCAACAGGAGAGTTGGGACCTTTATTTGATATCCTAAAAGGTCCATCAGATCCAAATTCACCCCGAATGTTAACGCCTGAAGCAAGAAAGGCATTAAAAATCATTGAAACATATATGGAAAATATGCATTTGGA
>NW_026000249.1:23915138-23939072 GCF_001458135.2 Marmota marmota marmota
CAATGGAGATTTCACCTGTAAAAAGTTATAAGGCCTTTACTATTATGTTATGTGTTGTATGTATTATATTATGTGTGCACACTTGTGTTTTGTGTTGTATGTTTGTATGTATGTATGTCCATATATCATATATGATGAGCGCTCATGAAAAAATGGATCCAAATATTTTTTTTCTTATTCACATGATTTAAATGGTTTAATTTAAATTGGGTAAACAGCTGTAGAGGATTGTTTTAATATGTGAACAAAAAAGGAGGTTAACAGATCTGTTTGTTTACTTTCACCTTTCCTTTTCATTATATTTAATAATTCTATTCAAGATAATGTAAATTTTTCAGAAAATTGTTTTCTTTTAGTGCCTGCTGGAATGTTACATAATTTTTTCTTTAGCCATTATTTCCAGAATTCCTATCTTCATCCCAGTGCCGGTGAAGACAAAGATAAAACCAATCTACAGCTTCTGCAATAGCTATTACTGAACTGCTTGCAGAACTTGCCTAGACTATGTATCACTTGTATGCATTGTGAACTATCTGTTGGTGCAGTGACTTGTGGTAGTGTTGGGGTATTTTTGCTTATGGTGTCATCGGTGGTACAATTTTTCCAATAGGAGCTGTCAATTGGCTATCCTCCTCCCTTCTGCTTGTGATGGTCGTTCAGCTAAAATTTGGGGGCCAACAAAGGTGACTCAAAGAACCTCACCCCCCCTGCTGGTACAAAGGCCTATCCACAGGTGTGGCTGTATGCTGGACTGGTAGTCAATGACGGGTAAGATCCAATTGCAATGGTACCAACCTAAGACAGGAGGCTAACGCCTTGAGGTCAGCTCATCTGATGACAGGTAAGGACCATATGTAGTATTGGACAACCTAAGGCAGGCACAGTCCCTAAGCCACATGCTTGTTGTTTAAACAGAGAGGGGGAGATGTTGAGAGCCACAGCCGAAGGGGCCCCAGCAAACTTTCAGCTGCCAGCTGATTGGCTCCTCTGCGGTGATGCTCATTGGGCTGTTTCCCCGCCCTTTCAGACCACAGAGCTGCTCATAGGGGGACTCTTTTGGCTCTGCCCACGCGACCCAGCCAATCGGCCTCAAGAGCAGGAGGAGTGGGGGGGTTGAGAGGCTTGTGGGAAGCCAGTGGTGGCAGTTGGGCTCTGAGGGAATTCCTGAAGAGCTTGTGTGGTGTGGCATGTGTGTCCTAAAAATAAAGTTCGTTTCTGCTTGATAAGTAGCTCGTGAATTGTGCCCAGACAGTGGCAAAATTGTCTTTCATGTATAATTAGAAATGTCTAGTTTTAGTAATATCTTACCCTTACCTGAAATCTGACACATAAATTAACTATTTCACCTCTAGCCTTCTCAATTGGAAGCTTTCTCTTTCTCCCTCTTTCGCCATTGCATGTACTTCCACATCATGAGTAGGTAAAGATAAACATCTAGCATTGAGGCTTCCAGATAACTTTGTTTAATTCTTTCTTCAAAAATTCTAGGCCCCAAAATATGGGAAATTGAGCAACTGTGTTAATTTCATAGTAAGAATGCTATAATCTTTGGGGGAAATAATCTGTCAATAGTTATTTTAAACTACTAAATATGCAGATACACTTGAAATAAAATACTGTTGTTGTGGTTTGAATCTAAAATGTACCCCAAAATCTTATATGCTAAAGGCTTGGTCATCAGTCCATGGCACCACTGGGAGGTAGTGAACCTTTTAGTAGGTGGGGCCTAGTGAAAAAATTTTAAGTCATTGGAGACATGGCCTTGAAAAGGATATTGGGACTTGAACCCCTACCCTCACTCTCTCTCTCTCTCTGTCTCTGATTCATAGCTGTCATGAGGTCAAGAGATTTCCTCTGCTAGATGTTTCTGCCATGATGTATCACCATGCCACAGATCCAAAGCAACAGGGCTAAGAGACCACAGTCTGAAACCTTGAAGCTATGAGCTAAAATATACTTTTCCCCCTTTTAAGTTGATTTTCTTAGGTATTTTGTGACAGCTAAATAAAACTGACTGACATAACTATATTGGGAAATCTATTTTATAGAAATAAAAGTGCCAATATATAGTGGTGTTATTTGCATTTAGTTGGAGGGGACAAAAGAGGGAAGCAACTGGGTATGAGAATGAAAATGAATGAATGAAATATAGTACATTTATCCTGTGGATGATTATACAACTGTTATACACAGTTATCTGCATTTATAGGCATCTGCTTATTTTTATTTATTTTCCCCTGCTTTATTAAGGTATGATTGACAAATGAAAATTGTATATATTTAAGGCATACAGCGGGATGTTTTGATATACATATACATTATGACATGATTACCACAATCAAGCTAAGTAACATATTCATCACATCACAAAGTTGCCCTTTTTGCTGTATGCAACATCTCCTTATTTTTAAACACATAGATCTCTGAATAAAACTGATAAATATGTTCAAAAGTGTTCTTAACTGAGGAAAGCAATATGCAGAGGTATTTATGTTTGCCTAAATATCCATGAAGATAAATAAGACAGAATGTTTGTCAGAAAGTTCACATTGTTATGTGTGATGTTAAGGGGTAAAAACAAGAGAAAAAGCATTATTACTGACTTATTTATGCACCTTTACATTGTTTCATTGATTATACTGAGAACATGTTGCTTTTTAATTGAAATATTTCATAATGTTAAAAATATATCTCAATCCTATTTTGCTTACTGTGGGTTCTTGTTGAAGTAAACTTTCTAAATTATAGTCACTGTTAATTTATTGAAGATTTTTATTTAAGGTTTACAGTTTTTCTCCTAATCCATTTTTTCCTATTTTCATTTTCAGTGATATCAATAATATATAGAAAAACCTGATTTTAGACATGTGATTTGAGATGGTTTTATTGTTCATATTAAGGTCACTCACTACTTATTGGTCATCAGTAAAGAGACTAATTAAAAATAACAAGTTACCAAAGAAATTGACATATAAAGGAAGAATATTATAATGGCAAAAAAATATATATATACACACACACACACACACTGGAGTCTAGATAATTTAATGTGCAGGTGAGGGGACCAAGAATCTGTCACTGGATATACAAGAGGGTAAGGAGTCTACTCTTGGAGATAAATATTGTTCAACATAATCTTTATCCAAAATTTAATGATAAAATCTCTCAAAATGTCCTAGTACTTTGCTCAAATTTGAGCTCCTCATATCAATAGGAAATGAAATATGCTATTATGATTTGAATCTGTAATATCGCCCAAAGGCTCATGTGTTGAAGATTTGGTTCCCGATGAAGCAATGTTCAGAAGGAAGGCTTTTGGGAAGTGACTAGATCCTGAGGGACTATCCTATCAACAGATTAATCTATTAATGGATTCATAGCTGAATGGACAATGGGAAGGTGGAACCTAGTAGGTATTTGAAAGTGTTCCCTTGGAGACTATACTTATCCCTGGTCCTGTCTCTCTCTCATTTGCTTCCTGGCAACCATGAGGTAAGCAGATTTGCTCTATCATGTCCTTCCTTCCGTGATCTACAGTCTCATCAGGTACAGAAACAATGGTACCAACTGACCATGAATTGAAACCTCTGAAACTGTGAACCAAATAAATGTCTCCTTCTAAAGAGAAAGCTTTTTCTCTTCGGGTATTTTTTCATAGTGATAGAAAGTTAACCAACACAACTAGAGAGGTAATAAAATGCATCATTGAGGGAAAGGACATGCAGATTACATAGGATGGAACTGCTAAAGTTGTCTGAGCATAGGAAGTTTTGAAGGCTCATCTGAAGAATTGGAATGTCAATAACCACATTAGATTCAATGTTTAAACTCAACCCATTATTCAACCTGTCGTGCAACTTAGCATTTTTATTAGTCTGTATTTTATACTTAAACTTTTTTTGCTTTTACTAGTGCATTATAGTTATACATAATAGTTGAATTCATTTTGACAAACTCTTACATGTGTGTAATTTAATTTACTCTATTTCAGTCCCTGATACTCCAAATTTCCTTCTCCCCCTCCCCTCCATTTCCTTTCCTCTTCACTACTGGTCTTCTTTTCACTCATTTATTTATATATTTTTAATTGGATATAGATATAGGTATATATAGATATATAGATATACATAAAGGTTAGATACATTGGGGTATATTCATAAATGTACATTGCATAATTTTGTCAAATTCATTTCACATTTGCTCCCCTTTCCATTCCATCCTTCCTCCCTCTCAATCTCCTGCTTCTATCCACTGATCTTCCCGATTTATTTATGATATCTAACCCTCCTCCTACAGACACACTTTACTTTCCCCTTTGCTCCAGCTTCCATATCAATGTTTATAACAGCACAATTCATAATAGACAATTATTAAAAGAGTGCATGTGCCCATCAGTAGATGAATGGATAAATAAAATGTGGTATATGCACATAAAAGGGTTCTACTCAGCCATAACAAAAAATGAAATTATGGTATTTTCTGGTAAATGGGTAAAACTGAAGAACATCATGCTAAGTGAAATAAGCCAGACTCAGAAAGTCAAAGGTCAAATGTTCTCTGTCAAATTAATGTGTTTTTATCCATTCACATGACACTATAATCCCTCACTGTTTGAAACCCCTTCTAAACATATTTACTGATCTTCCTTCATTTTATTTCTGCCTCAGGCATTGGTGAAGTTTTAACTATTAGTGTAAACAGTATACAACAATCACCTGTTCCCTAACTTCACCTGTATAACTTCAGGCATGGCTGGAAAAGATACTACACAGGTGCAACTTCTTTTTTTTAAAATCTAGTCTCAGCTTTGGAGATTCATTTGACTGGATATCCTGTTGCCATATCAAACTCACTACAAAACATATTTTTAGTATACCAGTTTCTCTCTGCAGCTGTGCTCCTGTTGAATTACCTTTCTTTAATGTCCTCCTATGTTCTTGCTACTCATAAAAAAATCAACTCATTCACTCATTCTCAAGGAAAGTTTTCCTGGCTTTTAAACTCTTCATCATCTCATTTTACTTTAAAATTCTAATAAAAATAGATGACATTTAACAGCATTCAAATGAAGTTTTATAATGTAAGAAGGGAAACAATAGCATTTAGCTCTTTGGCTTCTGGGTTAGATTGTTAATATCTCCTATAGTGAAGTAAGAATAGCATATTATAACATTCAAACAAACATTTTATTGCCTAGTAACCAGAAAATTTTGTAGAGTAACAGAAAAAAAAGTATAAAAAAGTGTTTTGCTTTCCTTATGGAACTCTAGACAGTCTTAGTTTAAAGTATTATAAATTGTTGGATTTTAATGTAAGAGAGATCCAGAAAGTAAACTATATTAAATCAAGATAATAAAATAGATTTCTTATAGATATGTAGAATTTGCTTAGGCATTATTCAGACGCATGGTGGAGGTGGGGTTGCCCTGTCAAGTATCTATTTCATTTAAAAGTGAATAATGGGCTTCTAGTTTCAGTTTGACATCTAAAAAGCTTGGAAGTCATCCTTTCCCTCCTTACAACAAGAAGAAAACTTAAGCTAAAAATCAATGAGACCCATCAGATAATTGAGATCACAAAGTAAACTGCCACCCTGAAATCTGGAGAGAGTGTCAAATATAACCTAGATTAACTTACTTGGAGTAGAAAGCACTGGAGCCATAAACTATTAGGAAAGCTTAAATGGAAATTTTGACAAATTACTGGAGGCTAAGAGTGGATTAGTTTAAGAGAAAGAAAATACTAGCAATCCAGTCTTAGTAGTGCCCCCACACTTTTATGTGCTTTACTTCCAGCAGCCTCACAACTTTCCCAAGATTAAGACCCAATAAATAATCTCCAGATGCTTGCAAAGAGGAAGAGGGGAAATAACCATATCCAATTCCTCTCAGAGTATTCTCCACAATAAAAGCGTACTAACCAAGAGAAACTCCTTTATTAGAGCCTTACATAACAAAGGTAAGAAAATCTATTAGCCAACACCAGCAGCCAATACACATGTGAGGCACTGGGTTCAATTCTCAGCACCGCATATAAATAAATGAATAAAATAAGGTGCATCAACAACTAAAAAATATATTTAAAAAATCGAGATGAATCTGAAACATATTTTAATACAGGAAAGTAAGGAAGAAAAAGAATTTTAAACTTCCACCTCTCACCCCTCGGAGTCAAATAGATATTTTTTAAAAAATATTTATTTATTTTTTTGTGGTGCTGAGGATTGAATTCAGTGTCTCACACATGCTAGGCAAGTGCTCTACCACTGAGCCACAAGCCCAGCCTAGAAGAAATGTTTTTAAAAAATAGTGCACAGGCATTAATGGACATCATATCAATGGAGCACATAAGCCAAGTGAGTTTTCAAAGGCCAAAGTTAGAAATTTTGAGCAATAAAATAAATGAAGTAATATTGGATTATAGTATAAAACAAAATAAATGTTCATGAATCCATACTTACATAAACAAACCATTGAATAAATATATAAAAGTGAAAAGTAAACAAACTGTGCAAAGCAGTTCCAAACAATTTATGCACATTAGAAGTGGGGAAAGTACTTCTTAGGTATGGGGTGAGCAGAGTGATGTCCTTCCAAAGAATACACTAGGGAAAGGAATAGAAAAAATAACTTCACAGTTATTAATAATCTCAGACAAGTAATCAAGGTCAACATTAATCATCATGAATCATGTTGATAGTACATATCTTTGATATGATGCAATGAAAATAATATTTGCCTTTGTTGTCTTCCACCCAAAAATCCATACCATTAGTGTAATCCTGAGAAAAGCATCAGACAAATTCCTCTAGGGTAGCATCATGCAATATTCTTGAACATTATTTTCAAAACTGTCAAAGTCATTGAAGACAAGGAAATCTGAGAAACTTTCACAGACACAAGAAACCAGGACCAGTAAATGTAATGGGTATTCTGGATGAGGTCCTGCAACAGATATCAAATATAAACTAAAGAAATCACAATAAACTATGGACTTTAATTAATAATAGTATATCAATATTTGTTCATTAATTGTAACAAATATATGACTAATATAAGATGTGTATGAGGGAAAACTGGGGTGGGTAAAGGGAACTCTGTATAAAAACTTTGCAATTTTTCTGGAAATTGAAAACTATACTAAAAATGAAGTCTATTCATAAAATTTTTGTCAAGTTTGATAATTTAAGAGTAGTACAGGTTTTGTAAAAGTTTCAGGTAAAATTACAATTAATTTCTTTAGGAATCATTGTTAAAAATTTTCTGCAAATCATAGAGCTATACCAAAGGTGTTGAGCTTAGCCACTATGCAATTATAATTATTCATTGTGGCTGTCCAGTTCTATGATGCATTCTGGCTCCAACTAGCAATATATATATTCGTTTAATGTGTTAACATTGGTTAATAAATGTATTTTAAAAACAATTTACCACACATATATGCCACTATAAATACATTATTTAAGGTTGCTCTTTATCTTCATTAGAAATGGGTTACTCTTCCATGGCTTGATTTTTTTTACTCATCATTACTCAACTTGATGCTTTGAAAATTACTCCACATGTATGTTACATGATATTTAAAATTTAGTTTGGCAATAGCAACTCACACAATCATACTTATTAGTAAAAAAAATATGATAAATATTTCCTACCTATGCCAAATAAATGTACATGTGTATGTTTAAGTTAATTATGAAAATTTATACAGTTAATACAACATACCAAAGGAAAATTACCCAAATCTTCCACATCAAACATTTAGGATACAACTAACATTGACATTTTCCTAGTACTTTATATATATATATATATTTTTTCTTTTTTGATTGGTGCATGCTAATTATACAGAATGGTGGGTTTTATTTTGGCATATCTGTATGTACATAAAAATGTAATTAGATCAATTTTATTTCTGAAGGGACTCTTCTCCATCTGTCTTCTCCTAAGGATCATTAGATTATCCTCTTTTAACAGGTAATAAAACTGCACTTACAATATACAGATACCCAATGACAGATTAATTAATAGCTTTGTAAAATGAGCTGTTAGTCCTACATGTTAGCATTACTGTGACTTAAAACTAAATAAATATGAAGCCAATTCCAAATTCTGGATATCTGTTTCCCTATTAAATCTATTATAGTATAGTATAAAACAATTCAGAAATTTCAAGGACATTATTTTAAAATATTCAGCTAAATAGTAATTATTTAAATAGCTTACTTGAAATAATTAAGATTAAGAGAACTAATAAATTACAATAATTTTCAGTAGACTTACTGATAATGAATGATCATCTATATTTAATCTTTCTAAAGTAATTTCATGCTCAATTCTGCTTTTCATTTTTAAAAATAATACTTATATTTTATAATACCCTAATATCCACCTATGATTTTTTTGTAAAACATTCTTTGTGTAAAACATTAAAATTGTGCATTTTAACGTACAATGAGCACACCTGGCTGCCATGTCTTAGAATTGTTTAATACTAAAGCATCAAAACTGCTTATACAGAAAAATTACTGCTTATACTGCTCTACATAGAATAAGTGCTAATTTTTAAATAGAAGTTAATATCATTCTGGAAATAATGTTGAAATTGTCCTTGAGCTCTCAATACCAGTTTACCACAAAACAACCGTGCACACAATATTTTCTTTATTTTTCACTTGACAGTGATAGATGTACACTACTAGGAGTTGTATTTTGAGTGTGGTCTTCTGGAGCAAGAACTTAAAGTTGTTCCATGACTTCAAGAAAAAAGAGCACTCAACAAAGTAAATGGATGAAAGCAAATACTCAATAAATGACATTTTATTCATATATTATTTAGAGATGTCTCTGATATGAAGGTATTCTTGGCTGTGTTACTCATGGATAAGATAGATGTCTCACAGAAGTAAATTCCTCATTTGTAAATATAAATATCAGAGTAGCCTGTTAAATTCAAGAGTAAAAATAAAGTGTTTTATCTGTTTACAGGTGATTCAAGTCTTATCCCACATATATAAGGAAAGATGCTTAAAACGCAGATACTAGACAGATGAACTTCAGTTATCTGAATGTTATAATCTTAAAAAAAATCCCACAGTAAGCCCACAAGACAGGAAACATTCCACCTCACTATACATGTTTAAACACAGGACCCACTTTGATGTTAATGATAATTGTCTCTGAACTTTTAGTTACTGAAAAACGCAAAACTAACTTTTTTACTTCACATCTCTTTACTCTGCTTTTCCTTTTAGAATAAGTATGAATTAATTTTATACTTTTAAAAGAGGATATTATTCAATGAATAAGAAAGATTTAATTGAGAAATACAAGAATGATTATATATATGGGGGAAATTAGTAACAATTATAACAAAAGATGTGAGAAACACAAGAAACATTATAGATTGTGAAGATATTTGGATACAATTAAAAATAAAATCCTGATTTTAAAATAATCTTATTAATTTTGGTCAATGGACACAAAATTTTAATTAGATAAAAGGAATAAGATCAAGAGATCTATTGTACAGCATGGTGACTATAGTTAATAACAATGCATTGGATTCTTTAAAGTGCTGATAGTAAATGTTAGGTGTTGTTACCACGAAAGTAATGCACTTGTAATTAAGTAAATTTAATCATTCCACAATGTATATATACTTTAAAACTTCATGTTGTATATGTATACATGTGCAATTTTCTTTTTTCCACTTTAAAAAAATGCTTAAAATCCTGAGCAATGAAAGATTAAAAAAAAAAAAACTACCAAATAACACATCTGAAACAAGACGATAGACTTGCTTAAAAGGAATTTACCATGAATTGTAGTTTGCTTTTTGTCAACACTGGTATTCACATTCAAACTATTTTCTTGCAAGGGTTCTTTATTTATGAGGTGGTAGTAGAAATTCAGCCTGCTGATAAGCAGAAGCATCACCATGTGATGAAAGAAAAAACTGGGGAAATTTGGCTGCCATGACTTTTCTTGCTTCCAATTAGCATTTAACTACAGTTTAATATGTTCTCCCAAGTCTTGTGTCTAACTAAGTGTCAGCTTCTAAATCTTCTACATCTGTTGTATATGCAGACATGTGAAAGGAAAGTGCATGGAGAGAGATGCTGAATATTATTTAATGATCAAGAAATTTATCATAGCAACAGGCCAATAATTATAGGAACATTTCCCTAATTTGTAATCCGTAATATCTACTCTCATTGCTCAGAACAACGAAGGGATCGTTCCTAAATGTAGAAGTATAGATATGAATTTGAGTGTAGTAGCCTATGGAATTATCCCATAGTTCAAGTTAATGTTACTTTTCATTGTGGGAAGTAAGATATTCTCCATAATTCTCTTGATTAGAAGCTACATATGATGATAATAAACGTATGGCTCAAGATTGTTTCATCCCTTCCTCTGTGATAGCATTATTACCACAGACTTGCATTTGTTCACTATAACCCTACTTCTGAATGCTAGTTTCTCTGCAAAAATGAAGACTTTCCAGAAAAAAAAAATGGAAGAAGAAAAACTAAAATAAAGCCAGAAATTCAAAATTCTTAGGAGGCTATGGAGAAAGAAATTGATACAAAAGTGGTATATTATATGCCTTAAAGAAGAAAAGGCTCAAAAAATTAAAAAATGGTTTGAATTTGTTTTTGAATAATTCTAATGCAGAACTTCTAAAAAGTAAAAATGGCACAAACAAGTGTCTATAAATGTCTGTGAATACCACAAAATCTCTCACTGGAGCTGAGAGGCTGGTAATTCTCTATCAAGAGATAAAGAACAGATGCATGCAGAAAATAATATGTGCATATAAAAATGTGCATGTAAAAAATAAATGAGATATGAAGCTATGAAAATACATAGAACAAAATTAAATGCATATTATTAAGTTAAATAAGCCAATCTGAAAAGGCAACTTATATCTGATTCTAACTTTGTGACATTCTAGAAAATGATAGAGCTATTAAATGGATCAGTGGTAGACAGGGTTTGGTGAATACCACAGATGAACAGGCAAATCACAGAGTAGAAGCAGGACATTACTCTGTATTAGTGATCATATATCACTATGCACTTGTCTAAACACTTAAAATGTACAACATCAACAATGAACTCTAATGTAAGCTACAAATTTGGCTGATATTGATGTAGCAATGTTGATTCATGACTGTACAAAATGTGCCCCACTGGTGTGAATGCTGATGGTAGAAGCCAAGTAGGCAGAAAGGAGATATGTGAGAACTCTGTGAATTATACACCGTTTTTCTGTGAATCTATAATTTCTACTAATAGATAAATTTTTTAAAAATTGATTTTATTCTATAAGAAAAAATATTTCTTCTATGAAATAAAGACTATGCATTCCAAAATCGTAGGAGAAACCTAATGTAACTGTAAATGCAAGAGGGTTTCCCATTAAAACCCCTGATGGATCCAATTTTCACGACCATTTACAAAGGTTGTATATGTTAATTCCAGTGGTTACAGTTTGTGCCCCCGAGAAGTTCATGTGTTGGAACATTAATACCTCTGCCCTCTTGAATGAATGAATAGATTAATGAGGGATTTGCTTTCATGAATGGATTAATGGATTAGTGTCACTATGGGATTGGCTTTGTTATAAAAAGTGAGCTCTCTCTGGGACACATGCACTGTCTTGCAATGTAATGCCCTATGTCGTGTTACAATGTATTAAGAAGGCCCTCACCAGATGCCTTTACCATGCTCTTGGACTTTCCAACTTCCAGAACCCTTACTTAAATAAATCTCTATTCTTTATAAATTTCTCAGTGGTATTCAGTTATAGCAAGAGAAAATTAGCTAAGAAAACTGGACATCTGCATGGAAAAGAATAAAATGAGAAGCGCTTATAGGAGCCAGAACTGCCTATTAAGCCTGATCAAGAAACTTCATGTCAGAGCCTATGGGGAAAAAAAGCCAGTGGAGAGACTGGCCAGATTAGTGACATCCTGGGCAAGGATCTGGAAGACAGGGGCTTTGAAAAGGCCTATGTAGTCCTTGGCCAGTTTCTGATGCTAAAGAAAAGAGAAAGATCTCTTCTGGCTGGGAGCACTAGACACATCAGTAATCCCAGCAGCTTGGGAGGCTGAGGCAGAAGCCAGCTTCAGCAACTAAGCTAGGCCCTAAGCAAAGCCTGAAGCAAGGCCCTAAGCAACTCAGTAAGACCCTGTCTCTAATTAAAATATAAAAACAAACCAGGAATGTGGTTCAGTGGCTAAGCACCCCTGGGTTTGATCCCCAGCACACACACAAAAAAAAGAACCTCTCAAGAATGACTAATGGTCACATGTGGTGACAATAACAAACAGTCCTGGGACAACTTTGGATGTCTTTGAGAGTGGTATGATGCCTTGTGATATGCTCTGGGGAGCCATCAATCCTCAGCCAGTCCATCAAGTCTCTAGAGTTTGCAGCCCTTCTTTTCTTCTACAAAGGATAAAATAGCTATTGTCATACTCACCTCATAGGAAATCTAGGGTGATTCGAAAATTCCCTCCCCTTGCCATTTCAACCTTTTTGGAATTCTCACTCAGGCATGCATCTCCCTTCCTCCTCCCTCCCCTGCCAGTTCCATGGAGACATTTACTGGCTTTACCTGATTGGATTTCTGATTACTTCCCTCACCCTTCACTTCACTTATGTCTATTGGCTGCCATTTGGTGCCTTTTTTTTTCTTTTTTTGGCAGAACAGTCACTGTCTTTATAAAGCTTTTTAGATCAATAAAGTCAGTGGTCTTCATGAAAAAAAAATAACATTGATAAAATTGGACCCTTACATATACCATATGCAAAAATCAACTTAATTTGTACTGAAGATTTAAACATAAGATCTGAAACTATAAAACTCCTAGAAGGGTCTTGCACAGTTGCTAAGGCTTGTTTCAAACTTGAGATCCTCCTGCCTCAGTCTCCCCAGTTGCTGGGATTATCGTGAATGCCACCATGCCCAACTAATTTCATTTTTAATTTAAATGATATATGGTGACTTATTTTTATAATGTTAAATAATTAGAAAATAATTAGTTAAACCAATGTTTGGATAAATCTATACATGTCGCACTAGATGTGTGGACTTAGAAATAATATATGTTAATAACACATATATCCATTTATTAGAAAAACAATATAAACATGATATTTTTATTTTATAGCATTTATATATCTGTATTATTCACATATATGTACATGGAATAAATATAAAAGTACAAAATACAAAATTCTAATCAGTAATTTAAATATTATGACATGCTCTCAAGATTAAAAATACAAATTCTCTATTCTTCATTTTTTCCAGTCCACTGTTCCAGTCCATTACTCATTATTTCCTTTCTTCAACTCAGTCATTAGAGTATATTGCATTTTTATTTTTCTAATAAGTAGAAATTAGGTAATTACTTATTGATATATTCAAAAACCCTATATGAGGCTAACAAGACAATATATCGCAAACCTAAATGAGAAATTAATTGTTATCCTTAAAAAAGAGAAATAAATGAAGAAAACTATGGAAGCAATTATAGGTGTATGTAATAGTTTGTGCTTTAATTGAAAAAATATTTTAAAATAATGATCTTAGAATTAGGTCACTAGTTTACACATGATTTTTTTCAATAAAATATAATTTTCTTGGCAATGCAATTTGCTTTATTTCTAAACAATTGCCTTTTTAATTGGATCTTTATTTTTGGTCATTCAAAATTTTTGAATACATGAGCAGTTGGCTTCTGTATGGTTATTATAAATAGCACAAAACTCAGAAATCTATCTGCAATGAAACTTTGAATTAAATGCAGCAAATAATGATTACAAAAGAAACAAAATTTCTGAAAGATTATCATTTATTTTTCATCACAATAATGCTAAATATGCTTACTTTGGTTTCTATATTCTGCACTAAGGGCAACTTATGCACAAAGAAACAGAAATAAATAAAAGCTTGACCATATTACTTGAATTTGGAAGTCAATGGAAAATTCTGGAATTATTTGAAAATGCTTCTCATGTAGCAGAAAAATTTTCAATGAATGATAGTAATTCTAGTCTTTAAGATATAGCTTAATTGTATTAAAGGAGCTTTCCAGTCCTTTCTGAAAATACTATTAGAGGAAAATCTAGTAGGATTAGTAAATGAAGCTATTAAAATTTTCAATAGCACTAGATTCATTTTGACATTAGACTTATTTCCTTTGCTACACACTCTGATTTGTTGATTTTTAAAACAAATATATTTTTTAAATCAGAAAAACAAAAGATCCCTGGTAAACTCATCAGTTCTTAAATGTTAAAAATTGTGTTCATGGAATTCCCTACTGTTCTATAAAATCTGCATATCAAAATTCAAGTTTAAAGGCTGAACAATTCAACCTAATATTAAGCATTTTTATTTTGAAAATAAGCAAATATATATTGACCATTCACTCTGTGGTAGGTATGAAATTCTTTCCATTCATTACCTTGCTTACCCCTTACAATAAACATATGAGTTATTGCTCATTAAGCCCATTTTAAAGTTGAGCAACCTGGGGTTTAGAGAAAGTTGGGTTACTTACCAAGGTCACACAGTGATTAAGTGGGAAAGACAAATGTATTTCCCTGGCAAAGAATATGAGAAACTGTACATTAAGTAATGGCTCAGAATCTCTAAATCTACTACAGAATAAATGGCTTTTGATGGGAAAAACAGCAAAATCATTCACACAGTGCAAAAGATTTCTCATTGATCACTTAAATTATTTCATCCCATAGAGAACCATCAGAAGCCAGTTT
Organism: Marmota marmota marmota; assembly: GCF_001458135.2. Taxonomy (NCBI): domain Eukaryota; kingdom Metazoa; phylum Chordata; class Mammalia; order Rodentia; family Sciuridae; genus Marmota; species Marmota marmota. The sequence goes on from NW_026000249.1 coordinate 23,929,937, forward strand.
CCTTGGCAATAAGTAAATCTGGCAAGGTCTTTGAAAGTGGTCCTTTCACACCCACCCTGCTCCCTCCACTGGTTTCTTGCTTTACCACTCCCTGTTGATAAATAGGAATGCTCAGAAGGAAAAGGCTCTGCATTGCTGGGATTTTATCCACTTGTGAATTTCTTGAAGGTTCATAATTCTGTCAAAAAGGTTTTCTTTCTTTCTGATGAGTGTTTGTTCTATATACAGCATCAAATGAATTAAAATTTGTTTCTTTAGTATCATACTACTCTATTTCTGTAAAATCAGACACTACAGATGAAATCTTGAAGGGTCCTCTTAATTCTCTCTAATCCTCCTTCTCATGATAAGAGAAGGGAAGTGATAATTCCCTATCTCCTTTCTTCTTTTCTTTCTTCATCTTCTTTTCTCTACATTTTAACCTTATTTCTAACTCACTTTCTTTTGTTTTATATTTCCTGAAATAGGGGATCAAAAGGTAATATGAAGAACAAGAAATTATAAGGCTGATAGAGAAGAGAGAAACCTAGTAGGTCACATCTGCCTTTGCATTGTGTTAAATGGTAATCATCTCCTGCCAGTTTTATATTTATAATTTCTCTGAAAAAAGTGTAGTCTTGAAACTATGTTATTAGGTATTCTCACTAGTTCCCAAGAAAAACTGTGTGCTATATATTTCATTTCTTAATGGTCTTTCCTAAGGGTTAAGTTCAGTAGTCATCCTTCAGTAAAAGCTAATTAACAAATGAAAACTAAATTGGTATAATTTTGCTGTCTCACAGGGGTAGAACTCATGGGGCCCTTGTCAACATCCTAGGGAACACATGAGATACATGGCCGTCTAGAATTCTAATGTCTCAGTTTAGTACTCACAATTCTATCCCTTTAGTATTTTCTTCTTCTTTCTAACTATACTGTTTGGACTGGTTGTTCCTTCTATACCACATTCTTAACATAAGCATAACAGAAGGTACCATATATTATAAAAGAGGATTGGATCATTAAAATCTCCAGAATTTGGAGTTGGTTGTAGAGAAGTCATGTTTTACTTTAGAAAAAAAGCATAGGATTTATCATTAAAGCAAAATGCCAAAGAAGTGATAGTTCAGGTCCCTATTAAAACCACATCTTTTTACTTGATTCATTAAAATAAATAAATATATGCTGGGCACACACAGTGGCACATACCTGTAATCCCAACAGCTCAGAAGGCTGAGGCAGGAGGATTGCAAATTCAAAGCCAGCCTCAGCAATTTAGTGATGCCCTAAGCAACCTAGCGAGACCAAGTCTCTAAATAAAATACAAAAACAGGCTAGGAACGTGGTTCAGTAGTTAACCATCCCTGGGCTCAATCCCTGATTAAAATACACACACACACACACACACACACACATACACACACACCCCTTGGTAGTTCAGAATTCAAATATCAGGACTTTAATCATAATATCATGAGTGAATTCATCAGCTGCTAAAGACTTCTTCCTGAAGTAACCTTAATTTATACTCAATAGAGCATCTGTTTCTTCCCTTGCCTCCCCAGGGAGAACTGTCTTTAATACATAATCAAGGCTTCAAGTGAGTGCTCTGACAATTTAATGTGAGCCTCATAGGAAACACTGGAGTTGCAGGATCACCTTGCCTTTAGCCTGACAGAGTATATGCTCTTATCAAATTTATGCTTTTCTTCAAGTTTCTAAATCTTCCTTGATGGTGTTCCCATATTTAATTGTACTCTTAGTACTGAACTACTGAATATATTTTTCAAATATTTTATAAATAACTTTTTGGAATTCATTTCTTATTGTATTCAATATTGAGTGCACACCTGCTGCTGTTATCAGGTATAGGTCCAGAGGCCAATGCTGGCCTGGTAGTCCAAAGGCAGATCATCTTGTGTAAAAGCAGAAAAAATGCAGTATGAACCATTGCTCATTGATCTATCACAAATGAACTTATCTCAAGCTAATCACCTCAATTGGATTTGGGGCTAGAATTAATATATATCTTGATTTAAGAGACAAAGAAGAAAAGATCTAGTGCTCATAAACCCTCGGGAATTACACCATAAATAAGGCTAAAGTTGCCATGAAACATCAGAGCCACCTTGGAAAGCACAGATGGTAAAAGCAAAGAGACCAAAGGACTGTGAGAGGATCCAAGCATGCCTGTTCTCTCTGCAGTGCCTCTGAGCTATGCTTCTGCAAGCCATTTTTATCACTTAATAAATCATAAAAATGCTTTGTAGCAACCAATACTTGTTTTAAACGGCCAGTGGCACCTGATTAGTTTTTATGCTTGCACAACCATGCAACAGACCACACTGGTGATGGGAGAAAGCTGCCAAAATACAAATTAGATTTCATCCAAAATTTTGGCATCACTCTTCTTGGCTAGGAGAGGGTGGGGGACGGAATCCAAAATCCCCCACATGCCCATACCAAATTAGGAAGGTTTTAAAAGAGGATACATAAATATCTGATCATAGCTTTGATGCGTTTGTCTGTCAAACACACAGAAAAGAGAATAGTATAGTGGTTTCCAAGGACTAGGGAAGGGACAAGGGAAGACATTGATCAAAGGCTATGAGCTTGCTGTTATAAGGCAAATACATTCTAGAGACCTACTGTGCAGCACTGCAACTATAGTTAGTAATACTCTGTTGTGTACTTAAAATTTGGTGACAGCAGTTGTTCCTACCTCCCCAAAAGGAAACTACATAAAGTTATGGACATATTAATTACCTTGTTGTTGAAATTATTTCATAATGTGTACATATATCAAAACATCAAGGGCAACCCAGAGGAAGAGAGAGGCCCATCCCAGCACCCATGCACCTGCCCCTGCCACCAGGAGGAAGAAAATGCACCTCATGCCGGTGCGGAGAGGCATCCTCACACTGGGGTTCCTTATTCATCAAAGCGTGGCTCCACAGCCCAACATCAGGGTACATATAGGCTTGATGCTGCCACTACCACCAAACTACGACATCACCACTTCTATCTAGGGACAGCAATAAGGGCCTGGTAAAACATCACCAAGGTATCTGTGGGCCTGGTTGCACCAGAGATATCTCTATGAGGGGTGCTAACAGTCATCCTGTTGCTGAGGTAACAGGGAGTCTTGCATGGGGTTGCCTCTCTCTCATTTCTCCTGCTAACAGCTAACTTCTTATGATTACCTTTTCACTGATCATATAATCTAATACCTCTATATTCTGACATCATACCTCATAAACATCACAGCCAACCCCACCCCACCCCCATCATTAGAAACTGTAAACCAATATGCAAATATATTGACTATATGGTGGAAGATAACCAAACTCATCATTTCTGTTTATAGCGACAAATCTGTAAATGTCAAACTAGAAACTAATTGATTTATGGCTGCATGTTGATTAAATTTGGTGCTGTAATATTGATTTCTCCCTTAAAGGTGAGCCACTGATAAACTGCAGGGTCACTATAAGACAACAGGGCAGAAGCTGCAATACCTCAAATCTACACTGTAAGAGAGGAAGACATATAGACATCATGAAAAAATAAGGGAGGAAAATGCCCCAAACAAACCAAGATACTACAACAATAGAATCCATAGATAGTGCAGTAGATGAAATGTGAGAGGAGTTCAGAATATACATAATTAAAGTGATCTGGGAATTAAAGAATGACCTAAGTGAGAAGATACAGGCAAAAATCAATCACTCCAACAAAGAGAGATAAGAGAGCAAATACTGGCAACCATGGATTACACCAACAAAGAAATAAGAGAACAAATACAGGTACAAGAGATTACTTCAAGAAAGAGAGAGAGATTCTGAAAACAAACAAACAGAAATCCTTGAAATGAAAGAAACAATAAGCCAAATGCAAAACTCAATAGAAAGCATCATCAACATACTAGATGACTTGGAAGATAGGACCTCAGTCAATGAAGACAAAATATACAATCTGGAAAATAAAGTTGATCTCACAATGAAGATAGTAAGAAACCATGAACAGAACATCCAAGTATTATGGGATAACATCAAAAGACCAAATTTAAGATTTATCGGGATACAGAAGGTTCAGAGATTCAAACCAAGGAATGTACAATCTCTTCAATGAAATAATATCAGAAATTTCCCAGGCATGAAGATTGAATTGGAAAATCAAATACAAGAGACTAACAGGACACCAAATGTACGAAATTACAACAGATCTACACCAAGACACATTATAATGAAAATGCATAGCTTACAGAAAAAGGATAGAATTAAAGGATGCAAGAGAAAGAAATCAGGATATATATAAAGGAAGAACAATTCAAATCTCAGCAGATTTTGATTTGTGGCAACTCTTAGCAAATACAAAAAAGTAGAGATACTACCCTGCATTCTATCAGACCACAATGGAATGAAATTGGAAATCAATGATAAAATAAAAAATAAAAGCTACTTCAATACCTGGAGACTAAATAATATACTATTAAATGAACAATGGGTTGCAAAAGACATCAAAGAGGATATTAAATAATTCTTAGAGGTATTCACTCATTGATGGATAACATATTCTATATATGTCAGTTAAGTCTAAGTTATTGATTGTATTATTGAGTTCTACTGTTTCCTTGATTAGCTTTTGTTTGGAAGATCTATCCAGTGATGAAAGAGGTGTGTTAAAGTCACCCAAAATGAGAACACTGATACAACATATCAAAATCTCTGGCACACTATAAAGGCAGTTCTAAGAGGAAAGTTCATTGCATGGAGTTCATTCTTTAAAAAAAGAAAAAGTCAACAAATAAATGACCTAACATTACATATCAAAGACCTAGAAAAGGAAGAAAAAATCAACCCCAAAAGCAGTAGAAGACAGAAAATAATTAAAATCAGAGCTGAAATTAATGAAATTGAGACAAAAGAAACAACTGAAAAAAATGACAAAGCAAAAAGTTAGTTCTTTGAAAAAATAAAAAAAAAAATTGACAAACCCTTAGCCATGCTAACGAAGAGAAGGAGAGAGAAAACTCAAATTACTAACATCTGTGATGAAAAAGGAAATATCATGACAAACACTACATAAATACAGAAGATAATTAGAAATTATTTTGAAAACTTGTGCTCCAATAAAATAGAAAAAAATCAAAGGCATCGAAAAATTTCTAGAGTCATATAATTTGCCCAAATTGAATCAGGATGATATACACAATTTAAACAGATCAATTTCAAGTGAAGAAACAGCAGACACCATCAAAAGTCTACCAACCAAGAAAAGCCCAGGACTGGATGGATACCCAGCTGAGTTCTAAAAGATCTTTAAAGAAGAACCAACACTAATACTCTGCAAACTAGTTCATGAAATAGAAAAAGAGGTAACACTTCTAAACACATTCTATGAGGCCAATATCACCCTAATTCCAAAACCAGAAAAAGACACATTAAAGAAAGAAAACTTCAGGCCAATATCGCTAATGAATATAGATGCAAAAATTCTTAATAAAATTCTGGCAAATAAAATCCAAAAACATATCAAAAAGATAGTGCACCACAATCAAGTGGGGTTCATCCCAGTGAGGCAAGGTTGGTTCAACATACAGGAATCAATAAATATAATTCATCCCATCAATAGACTTAAAGAGGAGATGAGGCAAAGGGAAAGTACTGAGGAAGAGATCAATCAAATTACTTCATGGGCATGTACAGATATGGCATAATAAATCTCATATATTATAGTGCACCAATAAAAAGGCTTTCAACAAATCAACTGTATGTTGATGAGGACCTTTGATCTTTAAAAACTACATTTTTAAAGAAAATATTACATGCTTCTATGATACATAAAACCAAAAATGAGACTTTATTAAAAATAATTCTTAGTTATTATAGTTATTGTTAGAAATCCTAAAATAGCAGCATATCATTTACATGGCAAAAATCAAAGGATGGCATACTCAATACATAAAAAGTAGCTTGATTTTTATTCAAGGAGAAGAAATCTCAAAGATCACTTAATAAAAAGAAAAGTACTTCACAAATACAAAAAGGTAACCATGAGCCAATGGTTATGCTAATTATCTTGATTGTGATAATAATTGTACAGTGTATACATATATAAAATATTACATCTTACACCCTAAATATGTAATATTTTTTGTCAATTGTACCTCAATAAAGCTAAGAGCAGGTATATCTTGTTTTCTTGATATTTTAGTAAATCATATTTAACACTTCTTTTATGATAAAAAATGGAATTAAACTATTATAAATGCACTGTGCTTAAAAATACTTGCTCAGGGCAACTCTTGTGGTTATGAGATATTGCTTAATTAAAAAAAAACTAATGCTAAAAAAATCAATTGAAATATGTAACCTTGACTTTACCTTGAAATGTTTCCAAGGGATGTTTGAAGATAGAATTGAAAATCAAATGATTTAACTTCTGAATATGTTCCTTGGCAACACTATAACAGTGAAATAGGAAATTGAAAAGTAAGAGATGTGCAATTGCCATTACTATGTTGTGGATAGTATAAATACCCTGCCCAAAGTTAAATGGAAATGCAAAATTAAATTGCACTACTTTTGTCTGGATCAATTTTTAAAAATGCAAGGGGCAAGCAGTGCTTCTCATCACACATGATATTAGAAATCAAATTTTGAACTAAATTTGTCATTTTAAAGATGGCAACTGGCAATAAATATCTTTCTGAAAAGTGTATCATTTTAGAGAATGGCAGAATGATGACTATAAAAACTATCTCTATCTTGTTTTAATGTAGGCCTAACATAAGAACAACTTTATTGTGCGCACATTAAACATTTTATTCAGACATTAAACAGAAGTTTTCTGAGGTTGAATCTTTACCAAAGCTGAATAAAAGCTTATTTGCCAATTGTTTGGATGAGGTTTTCTTGTGCCAATGTCGTAATAGATCTCTTTTTCAGTGTGCTGACTTCTGAATTGCAAATTTTTAGAAATGTGTCTTAGCTATAATTCACAGTTATGCTGAACTAAATGAATACAGTCATTTTTTAGCAAGTGAAAAAAAATAATAAAACACCAGCAACTATTGTAAAAATCTGAAGTATTTGTTGATTTTGTTAAAAAAAAGATCATTGCTACTTACTTTCTGGTGTTACCAGAATATAGATGAATATTTTCTATCATCAAGTGTCAGAAATAAAATAAAATTTCAAACCATTATATTATGAATGTAGAAACTAAAGTTACTAACATGAGTGAAAACAACCTCATTATTTTCTAATGTGGAGTAAACAGTTAAACCATTAAAATTTGTTAAACTCTATCTTTGTGGTATTTAGTGACATATGATGACTTGCCACTGTAAGTACAGGCTACATGAAAATATTCTTATTGTGTGATATTTGGAGACAATTTTAGGCCACAAAGCCATTATCAATATATTAAATTGTTATAGTCTAAATTTTATTCATATATCTAAGGATATCACTAATAAATTACAGCATTTCTCGGTTGCACTTCCATTGACATTATAAGCAACACAAAGAGGTGGTATTACCTGATGATCTCTCTTGAGTTCATGTAATTTGAAGGGTGAGTTAAAAATAAAAAGTCACTGGTAAACCAAAAAAATAGTTGAAAAATTAAAAATTTGTATTGCCATCAAGAAAAAGTAGTTCATGAGAGATAATTATGAAGTCATATTTAAGTTTAAAAGTCAATAGTAGAAGTTTACAATAATAGAAAATTGCTTGAAAGCAGTTAGTACCAGCCATTTCTAGCAATATTTTGAAAAATATGCACTTGGAGTCTTCTCCCAGGAAAATATATCTGAAAATTTTAGATACAACACAGAAAACATAAAACACTTTTTAAATGTGAAATACAATAAAAGCGTGAATTCACAATAGTCAGGCATCACTGGAGATATTTTACTCTGGTATGTCTGGCACTCTGTGGTGGCCTGGATGGAATCTTGATTTTTTTTTTTTTTATGGGCTACAAGTAGGAATCATGAGACAAAGTTTAACATTAAAAAACTCATATTTAATGTTGGTTTGAAGCCACAATTGGCATTTTATCTGAAGCCTCAAAAAAAATCTACATTGATTTATTTAGTTGAAAATGGTACCCATGGACTTGGCAGATATTACATAATAATTCCTAGATGAAACCACATATGAAAACTTCTAATAAAGATAAATTTAACAATAAAAATGACAAATGAATGGTCTAGTCAATTAGCAGATAGATGACTATTGAAGATAGATATAGTTATAAAAATATTTGAAAAGTTAATCAGAATTTAACAAAGAAATTAATCAACATGAAAGAGATAAAAGACAAGTAGATAAATTTGAAAGATCTGAATATATTTAATCAGCATTCTAGAGGAAAGAATAGAAGAACAGAGTAGTAATATAAAAAAAAAGATAAGCACCTGAGACATTTCCAGAAATAATAAGACACAAATTCTTAATTCAGCATAGTAAGTAGTCCTGTATGTGAGTATGTGCACATAGGTGTGTGCATAGAGAAACTTCTATTGTATGATGTTTTATACACCAAAACCTAAGAGTAGATGTTTAAAGTAACTATAATGATTATATGGAGAGAAAGAACAGTTAGACTGAGAGCTAATAACACAAGAAACAGTAATGCAAATCAAGTAGCAACGGAATAATATCACCAAAGATAATTAATTTAAATTCTATACCCAGTGAAACTATGTTTCAAGAATAAGAGTAAAATAAAGATATTTTCAAACAACAAAAACTAGACATTGCAACCATCATGTCCTTACTAAAAGTATATTTAATAAATATCTGTTACGGTTTAGATACTAGGTGTCCATCAAAAGCTGATGTGTAAGACAATGAAAGAAAGGACACTATTATGATTTAGATATGATGTGTCCCCCAAAAGGTGATGTGTGAAACAATGTAAGAGAGTTTAGAGATGAAGTGATTAGGTTGTAAGAATCTTAACCTAATCAGTGAATTAATCCACTGATAGTAAGTGAGTGGTGACTATAGACAGGTAGGGTGTGGCTGGAGTAGGTGGGTCATTGGGGCAATGCCTTTGGGGTTTATATTTTGTTGTAGAGAAAAGAGCTCTTTCTCTCTCTCTCTCTCTCTCTCTCTCTCTCTCTCTCTCTCTCTCTCTCTCT
>NW_026000249.1:23939097-23971742 GCF_001458135.2 Marmota marmota marmota
CTCTCTCTCTCTCTCTCTCTCTCTCTCTCTCTCTCTCTCTCTCTCTCTCTCTTTCTCTCTCTCTCTTTCTCCTTTTGTCTCTTTCTCTCTCTCTGCTCACTGGTGCCATGTCCTGAGCTGCTTTCCTCTGCCACACCCTTCTGCCATGATATTCTGCCTCACCTAGAGCCCTAAGGAATGGAGTTGGCTGGATGGACTAAGACTTCAAAAACCCTGAGCCCCCAAATCAACTTTTCCACCTCCGATTGTTCTTACTGGGTCTTTTGGTCACAGCAGTGAAAATAGCTGACTAAAACAATATCCCTTTTATTTTTTATTAAAAGAGAAAAGAAAGTCTGAGATTCAAAAGGAATCATAACAGTGGTCTACCTCTTGCTTTAAATATAGCCCTTGATGCTCTTCCACTGAGACTCATTTTTTAAAAAACATATTTTTAGTCGTTGATAGACCTTTATTTATTTATTTATATGCAGTGCTGAGAATTGAACCCAGTGCCTCACACATGCCAGGCAAGCGCTCTACCACTGAGCTACAACTCCAGTCCTGAGACTCATTTTTAAATGGACTTTTTTCTTTTCCTCATCTCCATCTCCCACTCCCTAAATTGGGAGCAGGAAACAGGATTCACTTTTCCCCATCCTAGGCCCAATTATTTGTCTTTGAGCACACACCCACCACAGGAACCAAGTTATTGAGACTGACTTCAGGAATGGCTCCAGAAGATCTAAGAAATGTCTATCTCCAAAATTAACAAATGAATCACAGCTCCCCCACACAGGGAACACCTGGAATAAAATCTCTTTAAAAACTCTCCCTGATGGGCAGAATCATGACCTCTGGGACAGGAGTCCCTGTGCTTCTCCTTTACTAGCAAAGTAATAAGCCCTCTTTTCCTCATTATTGAATTGACATGGAGACAAGGAATGAGCTTTCAGTAATAGAATGTTGAGGGAAAAAAATGGTGAACATGTTGCTTAATCTAAGCTAAATAAACATTGAATATATAAATCAACAAAACTGATGTCAAATATAAAGATGAAAATAAAGCTGTTTGGGGCTGTGGGTATAATTCTGTGGTAGAACATTTGCCTAGCATGTGCAAGATCCTGGGTTCAATTCCCTAGTACTACTAAAAATAAAATAAAATAAAGTCATAGGAATAAAAGCATATAATTGTGACCAGGTTGATTTTCTTCCTTGAAGCTTTCCTTATGTAAATATTCTAGCTTCTGTGGTTTGTCTCCTACATTGTGGGATCTTTCTTCTTTCACAACTTCTGTTATGGGCCAGGCTATATGGGCAATGACCAAACAGACTCCATTTTACCCTGAGACTCCTTATCATGTAAGAAATGTTTCTCTCATGGGAAAGCCCTGCCTCTGTACCCATTAATAGTTACCTAGCATAACATATTTAGCAACACAAAATAGTAATTCTTATACAATGTAAAATTGTTTGCTTTCCGTTTTTCTTGAGCAATGTACCTTCTCAGAGATTGACTGTCTAGACGTTAGTAACCACTCTCTAACTTGTACTCAACTAGAGTCATTTTGACCCACTTCCCTTCTGCTTGCTTGCTGCTATGCCAACCTGGAATGTCCCATGGGAAATACTAATGTACCCATTGCATTGTCTCACTAACTGCCCAATACAGCTTCTGTACCTGCTTGCTTACAGCTATATCAACCAGATGTAGTTTTTGCCTTTAAATATCCTAAAATGCTCAGGCTTGAGGCTGTTCCTTGCAGAGACAGTTATGGGTCCTGTGGGGAGCTGTCGCTGGCTGGCCGGCTAAATAAAGACTCTTCAATTTGGACAAAACTGGGACTTGGTATGTTTTCTGAGTGACCTGCCCCATAACACTTCTTTGGCACCATCTCTAAGCAGCACTCTTCATTCTTCAAAATTTTGTTTTGTGTCCTCAGCTCTTCTCTCATTTGTCTCACTTTGTCTTTCAAATATCTTTATCAAATTCAAAATGCAAACAGCACCTTGTTTCCTATACCTCTCAACATAGATCTCTAGCTTTGTCTCCCACTCAGAATTTTAAGATTAATAAGTGCTGGCAGGGTACAGTGGCCAATGCCTGCAATCCCAGTGGTTTGGGAGGCTGAGGCAGGAGAACCACAAGTTCAAAGCCAGCCTTAGCAAAAGCAAGGCTCTAAGCAACTCAGTGAGACCCTATCTCTAAATAAAATACAAAATAAGGCTGGGATGTGGTTCAGTGGTCAAGTGCCCCTAAGTTCAAGCACTGGTATAAACAAACAAACAAACAAACAAAAAAAACCCAATTGCCTATTGAACACTTCCTCAGCCATTAGATCAAATGTGGAACATTCAAAATCAAAGATATAATGTGTCCTCCTCAGACATATTATCCTTCTCATTTCTGTGCTGCTGGATGCATTGAAACAACTTTGATATTAATTTACTTTGGAAATGTCATTAGCAAAAAGACTTGATTCTCTTTCACTCAAATTCCACATTCATGGAGTCCTGGTAATTCATCACGTTTTGTCACATCATTCTTCATTCGTAAGACAGGACAATGACAGCAATATCCCACCTCAACTCATACTTCCTTTCCAACCCCTGCTTCTGCTTCAAGCCTTCCTATCCAAACCTAAGAGTTATAATGCTAAATCACTACTTGGATCAGGCTGGAATTCTATCAAAAAAAAATATCAGAGGTTAGAAAATGTCTGTGGACTCAAATCTAAGCTTCTTATTGTGATATTTACACTCCTTCACCATTTGACCTCACTTAGATCAAAGGATTGCCCTCAAGGGAAAGATTTTACTGAAGGAGATTGTGCAAAAGGACAACTACATTGACTTCCCAACACCAAACTCACCACAGCTGTGGCTCCAGCAGAGGGCAGTAGACAGGATCTGCTATGGGTTTCTAACCTGGTATCTGTGGGTCCCCAGGAAGTCCAGGTATACAGTGGAAATGTTTGAGGAAGGCTGAAGAATAGGATGAGGGGGTAGCACTTCTCTTTCCACTAATCTCTAATTGTAGTGTATCATTTCTTACAAATATGAATATGGGCAACCAATCTTAAAAGTGATACATACATATCACCAGTAAACATCCCAGGTATTTAAAAAAAAAAATTAGCTGTAGATGGGCGCAATGTCTTTATTTATTTTTATGTGGTGCTGAGGATTGAACCCAGTGCCTCACACTTGCGAGGCAGGCGCTCTACCAATGAGCTACAACCCCAGCCCCCATCCCAGGTATTTCTAAATCACATAGCAGTGCATTAGTTCTTCAAAATTACAGAAATTATGAGGCTTCTCATAATTATAAACATTATAGGGAATATGCATAGTACGTATATTCCTATATTATACATGCATTTCATATTTGTATCGATAACACCTTCAAAATCATTAGCTTCCTTTGCTATTACATTGTTATAATTTGGATGTGTCCTCAAAAAGCTTATCTGTAAAACAATGAATAAAAGTTCAGAGGAGAAATGATTGGGTTATGAGAGCCTAACCCAATTAGTGAATTAATCCCTCTGTGGGATTAACTGAGTGGTAGCTAAAGGAAGATAGGTTATGGCTGGAGGAGGTGGGTCCCTGGATTTGTGCCTTTGAGGTATATATTTTGTATCTGGTGAGTGCTTGCTCTCTCTCTCTCTCTCTCTCTCTCTCTCTCTCTCTCCTTTCTGATCATCATGTGAACTCTTCCCTCAGCCATATTATTCTCCTGTAACATTCTGCCTCACCTTGAGCCCTGAGAAATGGGCCTGGGTGTGTATGGACTGAGACTTCTGAAACTGTGAGCCCCCAAATAAACTTTTCCTCCTCTCCTCTGAAATTGTTCTTGTCAGGTCTTTTAGTCATAACAGAAAAACAAAACAAAACAAAACAAAAAAACCCTGACTAAAACACCTATATATTACCTGCTTGTTGCTATTCAGATTTTCTTTTTCTTTGTTTTATTTTTATTTTTATTTTTTATTTTTGGTACCAGTGATTGAACCTCAGGGGTGCTGAACTACTGAACAACATCCCCAGCCCTTTTTATTTTTTATATTGAGACAGGGTCTTACTAGGTTGCTGGGGCTGGCTTTGAAATTGAGATCCTCCTGCCTCAGCCTCCTGAGCTGCTGGGATTACAGGCATGCACCACTGTGCCTGGCTCAGATTTTCTTTTTGAAGGTATATTATGCCCTGGTAGTCACAAGCTGAAGGGCATCAAGGGGAGCAGTGTGGCATCCTCATGTGAAATTTAAAACTGTCATGCCAGAGAAAAACAATTCAGATATATGGGTTCTCCATAGATTTTTAAAGAGCAACTAGAGCAAGTTACCAGAAAAATGATATGCAGGTTATACTACATTGTACATCCTTTAGTTCCTACATGCACAAGTTAATTTTTTAATACTTCTTTAGGAGCAAGTTATTGCTATATTATAAAATTGTGTGTTCTGTAACAAGTTCTAAATTATGTTTATGAATCATATTATGTTATTGCAATAAAAATAAATTTAAATATTGCTGTTACTAAAGCACAAGTTAACCTCTAGGCCTGAGGTTGTTCACCTGTTTGCTTTATGTAACATAAATTTCCTGAAAAACATGGAAATGGACTTGCATACTTCACTATTTTGAGTAAAGAACATATGGTATGTTTGCTTACTGGTTTTGTTTTCTTTCATTTTCTCATTGATATAATATTATATTCGTGAAATTCTATATCATGGGTCACTTTATTCAATAGGGTTTTTTTTTCCTTTTCTGAAATGTGTTGGCAAAAATATAATTTTGATCTCAAAATTTATATTTTTTAAATCTTAGTTTTTCTAAGTAAATGTACCACCTACTTTAGGATTGCTGGCTATCATTACCATTTTTTGCCTCTTTTTTCCTCCTTCATCTTCCTGTAGGAAATCATCATCAAATTTTTATGCCTGTGATGAATACTGTCATGTACCAAATAATATTGCCCCAGCTTCTGGGGCCCTATGGAAAGATGATATTTAGCTGTCAGCCTTCTCTCAGGGTTTCCTCAGCTGAAGATCACTATTTCTCTCAAGATCATGCCTCCTTCCAAAGCTAATCATTTTATGATGACTGACCATCATAGGGATACAAAGGCCTAACTCATTTGCCCCAATTCAGTATAATACTGAAGGATCTTCTCAGCTCTAAGAATTCCTCATGGGGTTGGCTAAGGCCTTTGCTGGAACTTGCATCACAGTTCAACATCTCCCATCCTCAGACACACACTTGCAAATACCAATAGCAATTACACAATAAACATCTTGTGTACTAAATTGTATCTTTAAAACTGCTTCCCTGGGAATCCAACCTATGATAGAACCATTCTACCTTTTTATTTCTCTTGAAACTGCCCTCCTATTTATCACTGGCCTAGTTCAGCCCATCATTAACTTTCATTTTGGATAGCCATTCTGAAATTTTATTCCATGCCAAATGGGCTTTAAAATGAACTTTCTTCCTAAACACTCACACACATGGAGTTTTATTGGAGCTCACTGAAGGCCCACATTTCACTGTCACTTTTTTCTTAAAAATTTCTCCAGGCTGGGGTTGTAGCTCAGTGGTAGAGTGTTTGCCTAGGATGAGTGAGGCACTGGATTCCATCTTCAGAACCACATAAAAACAAATAAATAAAATACACCCACACATATGCCATGACATACAATGAAGCCTATACTGGTCCCAGCTTATAGCCCCTCCAAAGATGGTACCCACACATGTTAATGTCATCTTGTATCTCTGCCTGAAGGCATTTTGTGTAATGGGAGGATAATTAGCAGGACCATATCAAAAATATCTGACAGATAACCTCAAATGTGTTCCTGAAATGGTTAAGCATGAAAGACAGAAAAATATACATGATTCCTCACCCCAGAGTGACAAATATGAGGTATATTCTGTTCAGTCTCTCAGAAAGTCCTTAATGATATACCATAAGTTGGAGCAGTAATCTGTTCATAATTCTACTTTTTATTGACTTTCACTCCTCACTTACTTAATTTACCCACTTTAGAGGGTTTCTTAAGATTACTGCTATAATTGGCTCTTTCGTGTCCTTCAAGGGCAGTGTGTTAAAATCTTGGTCCCCATAGTGGTACTATTCAGAAATAGTGGAAATTTTGAAGAGGTGGAACTTGGTGAAGGGTCATTTTAGATGTGTCCTCATGGGACCCAAGCCCCATCCTTTCTTTTTACTTCCCAGCTCGGAGGGGAACAGTTTTCCCCAAACATGTACTCCCCACCATTTCCACCCATTATCGCCATTAGAAACCTGATAAAACAATTGGTCCTTTCCATTATGGACAGCAATTTCTAAAGCCATGAGTTGAAATAAACCTTTCCTATTTATAAGTTAATTATCTCAGGTACATTGTCATAGTGATGGAACGTTAACACAATTACCTTTTAAATATACTCTTTGCACCAAAATTCTTGTGTTGGTGTCTACTTAATAGGAAAGCCAAATTAATGTGCTTACATTGATAACTAATCATCTAGAACAGGGGTCATCAGGCTCAAATGCCAAATCTGGCCTGCCAACTTTTTTTTTTTTAATATTTTTTAAGAGAGAGAGAGAGAATTTTTTAATATTTATTTTTTTTAGTTTTTGGTGGACACAACATCTTTATTTTATTTTTATGTGGTGCTGAGGATAGAACCCAGTGCCCCGCGCATGCCAGGCAAGCACGCTACCGCTTGAGCCACATCCCCAGCCCCTTTAAATATTTTTTTTAGTTGTTGATATACATTTTATTTATTTATATGTGGTGCTGAGAATCAAACCCAGTGCCTCACACAAGCCAGGCAAGTACGCTACTGCTGAGCCCCAGCCCCAGCCCATGTTTTTGTAAAGTTTTATTGGAACACAGGCACTCTACAGTCATTTGGATATTGTCTAAGACTGTTTTCATGCTATAACAGTATAGTTCCATAGTTGCAACAGGAACTATATAGCCCAAAGGATAAAATATTTACTGTCTGGACTTCTGAAAAAAAAATTTAAAGTATTATTATCTAAATTATTGCCAAAAACCTTTAAATGAGTTCCCAGATCTAACTCCCCTATCTCTCCCCTCTCATCTGTTTTATAAATTGCTACCAGATTTCTTTTTATAAAAGTCAGTTGATTCATGCCCCTGTCTCCCAAAATCTTCAATGGCTCCCATTGCAATAAGAAATAAAACTAAACTCTGTCCTATAAATTCTGCATGTCAGACATTCTACAATCCCTACTACTCATGTTCTTTTCAGATGCACACCTCTATTATTTATAGAAATTGTTTTGTTTTCTGTGTTGTGTGTGTGTGTGTGTGTGTGTGTGTGTATGTGCTGGGGATAGAATTCAGGGCCTGGTTGTATGATAAGCACTTGCTCGGCTACTGAGCTACATTTTCCGCCCCTACATTTTCAATAAGTTTGTTTGCTCAACTGGAACACCCTTCACACACATATTGGCTGATAAATTCTAGCTCATACTTTAAGTTCCAGATAAAACCCAGTATCTCTGAGGAAGCCCTTTTAGACCCACACTACTGGGATTAATCTCCCTTCACTACACTTCTCAGCACTGTGTTTACATTTTCATTATATCATTGTAATTGAAATGATTTATGGATATCTATTTAAACAACCAGATATAAATTCTTTGGAGGAAGATACCATACCATATCCATCTTTGTATCCACTAGTAATATTACAAATAATAAACAAGCATTAAGTTTGTTATAATCAGAAAAGATGTCTGATCAAGGTCCTAAGGCCCCTAGTAAAGTTATGTTTCAATCCATAGTTACTATGGAATTTTTGGAAGGTTCAGGCAAGGAGGGGTTGTGATGGCTAGATGGCAAGGACATTACAGTAAAAGTAACTATTATATTATTTTTTCCAAAAAAGTACAATTGATTGAATGCCAGCCTTGTTCATAAACACTATATTTATCAAGGCTTTCCTAACTATAGGCCCTCAGTAATTAATTATTGTACACTTAATAACAGAATTGAAATGAGTACTTTTTTAAAAGACCACAAACATACACAAATACACATATATGGATGTGTAAATGCTGATGTACTCTGACCAGCATAAATAGGCAAAATGTTAACCAAATATGAAATTTTATAGTCTAGTTTTCTTTATATCATTTCAGATTAGTTAACAGCTGTTCAAAAGCAATTACATTTACAATGCTTAAAAACACTGCACAAGTCTTTCAATAGAAATACCAATAAAAATAGAATTAGCCTATCCTTGACTAGCTCAAATTTTCTGACACATAATGGCATCATTAATTGAACTCTAAGGGACTCTGTACAGAGCTATGTTGATCATGCCTTGCAAATATTTTTCAAAATAATCAAGCCTGAAAAACCTATCACATGACCAATAGCATTTACCCTAATCCACCTTCACTTTGCAATGTACCTGACTTGATGTTACTTCTCTTCATTTCAATAATTAATTCCAGGCTCCATAGCTTTTTTCAAGGTTTTTTAAACATTCCTAATTTAACAATGCTCCACAGGTCATAGTTCTTCTCATGTTCATTTTCACAAATAACAAACCCCCTCCCTTATATAAAATGGGGTATTGAGATTTGTTATTTTTTGTCTAGAAATAATTATGAAAATTCTGAAGGATTTATGCTCTTTACAAAAAAAAGGAAATTTTAGCATTGATCTATCACTTACTTGATGACTAATATTAAAACTGCAATTCATTTAAACCAATTTACATCTCTCATATTATATGCAAAATTGCAAAATATATTACTTCATTGAATATTTGGAATAGGCTTATTATAGCTCAAAGTCTTATTATAGCTCATAATTTACTTTTGTAAAGCAAAATTTTTAAAAGTAATGGGAAGATTTGAGAATATTCTAACAACTGTTAATGAGACATTTAAGGTCAAGCACACTAGAAGCTGAGCAGTGAGCTGGTGGATACTTCCATTACAATAGTTCAGTTACTGTGACAATGAATGATGGAGTCAAATTGAGCTCCAAATTTATGCCAAGTTTATTCCTTTAGAAATTCCCTTTCTTCTTGTTGTTAGCATATACTATTAGCTCTAACTTCCTTTTCCACCACTGCTTAGCCATACATTGTTTATATATATAACTTCTTTCCTCTGGTTTTCTACACCTTCCAAGACATTTATGGACACTTTTATCAAATAATCTTTGTTTTAATTTTATTTTTTCATTCTTACCCAATTTGGTTCCTCAATTCTCCTATATCTTTCTGTACATTCCAATAACGATGCCATGTTAACTATGTTCAACTTCACACATATCTTCCTATTTAGTCTTGAAATGATCTTTAAACATTTCCTCAGTCATCTCCCCCAAAAGATAAGAAGTATACTTCTCCAGACTCAAAAGAAGATGTGCAGGATGTGGATGGAACCTCACAGATGATTCCAGGACATTATTCTTCTATCATCCTAAAGCAAAGTTTCTTTAGAAGTTCATTCCCTCAGATTCTTTCTTTATCAATGCATTTATTACCTATTTACTCTTTATCACAATTTTGCTGTTGTTGTTAAACACAAAATCCAGCCCCAAGATCAAAAATTTTCTTACCTTGGCTCTTGCCATCATCCTTGGAAATTTAAGATAATGCAACAGTAAAAATGTCAGATAGTAACTTTGCTTAATAGTATGAAGTCCATGATCAGCTTCCAAAATTGCTTTTGAATCTCCCACCTATTTATGCTTTCATAATGAGTACCATTCAAGCTCTAAGTCCCAGTTTAACTTTACCCTTCCAATTCATTTTTCATACTTTTTATGAAGTGTTAAGGGAATCACAAATATAGGTTAGTCCTAAAGTTTGATGTGCTCTAACTTCCTTTTCCACTATTGCTTAGCCATACTTTGTTTTTATAAATTTCATGTTGTCTTCAGTGGCAGTTTATTAAAGTCTTTTCCTTAATTCTTCAATCCACAAGCCTCACCTCATCTCTTCTCATCATGTTAATCAGGTGGTCTTATTAGGTAGCAGTTAGACATGAGCAGTGGGTCGGGAATTTAATACTTAGTACAGAGTAAATCAGCTAATGAACAGCCCTGCCTCAGTGGTGCCTCAGGATATTTCAGGATCCTTGCTTGATCTCAGCCTTATAAAGTATTCCTCTTACAATAGAAGGAAGATAGGTAAATTCAGGGGAGAAGGAGCATATGTTTACTCAGTGTGGCCTAACTGATAAAATATCTCAAGCAAGACTTAACACGAACAACAGAGATCAGAGATTTCTAGACCTAAGAAAGCAGGATGATTAAGACTTGAGCCCATCAACCATAAATTATGTAAAACTAGTTCCAGTTAGAACCTGTCAGCCAGTCCAAGATGACCAAGAGTTGCCCTTTGATTGTTAGCTACTGTAGTCTATCAATCCAGAATCCAGAGCTGATTTTATGGTTCTTTTAACACACTGTTGAATTCAATTTGTTAGTATTTAGTTGAGAATAGTTTCATCAATATTTTTCAGGTATATTAGTGTATAATGTTCTTGTATTGTCTTAGGCTTTGATATCTGGGTAATACTGATCTCATAAAAAGGAATTTAGAATTGTTCCCTGTTTTTAAATATTTTTGAAGGTTTGGGTAAAAATTGGCATAATTCTTTAAACATTTGTTAGTATTCACTGGTGAAGTCATATGGTTCTGGAATTTTCTCGTCCATTTTGCTCCTCTTCTTTGTATACCTTGGAATCATTTGTTGAAAATAAAGCATTTGGAAACAAAAAACAAACAAACAAACAAAAAAACAGCCACATTCTTCAGACTATGCCTACTAGTTTTATGCAGAAGAAGATATTCACTGACCAGCCAGAGTGGAAGCTCTGGGTTCTCTCAAGGTTTTTCAGAGGATACATATTTTCTGGTCCTGATCATGTGTTTTCATTCCAATTCCTAGTATACAAAGCAGCTTTTACAGAGAAACTTCTTGAAGATCATCACTCTTACTTCTTCTTAGAGCCTTAGATTTTTCTTATACTCTTCTGCCCATAATTTCTTGCCCTTGGACTCCCATGAGTCTGCATTGCCCCTGCAGATCTAGAGTATGTTTGTGTCAGCACTGCTATCAGCCACCTCCAACCTGACATTCAAAATATGGTTCCATTTTGGTAATTACCCTAGGTCAGATGAGACAGAAAATAGCCCCTTGGGCAGTCTCCAGACAAACTGGAATGTTGCAAACAAGTTCTGTGCTTTTCCCTCATTCCCAAGGGAAGAATCAGGAATTGAATGGCTTTCTCCCAAAAGAAAGTGCTGCTTCATGGGGGAGGGTGGGCAAGAGCAAACAAAAATAGCAACAATTTCCACCGTTTTAGGTGCAGCTTTTTCTTGGTTAGGAATTTACATGGTTGCTGCAACCTCCAAGAGATTTTCTAAGTTCCCACAAAACTATTTTAGTCACTGCATTGTTGGCTAACGTGGTGTTTCTATGAGACAATGGGGTTCTGGAGCTTACTAGTTCACCATTTTGCTTACATTACCCCTCTGGATGAAACCATAGCACTTCTGCATTCTTAAAGTTCTTTGCAATTTCAAACTGTCATTCAATCACAATTTACAACATTAGCTATTATCAAATTGCTTTTGAAGTTCTTTGTTTTCATCAGTGATAATGTGGTAATATGGACAAACTATGATACAAGCTTAATATGAGTGATATAAAAATAAATTCTTGCCTTCTTCATAATTTAAAAGAAAATGCCTCTTCTAAAAGGCAGAGCTAAAATTAGAACACAAGCTTATGACACATATTCTTGTGTCTTTTGCACATTTTTACCATCTCAGCAACATCATCCTTCTCAACCAGACAGGCAGAAAGATGGAGGGAAAGATCATCAGGGCAATGATGTGCTCACTATGAACAATTTCATAAAGGTCCTGCCCAAACCTTTCTTCTATATACATGAAATTTATAAGAGCAAAGAGGGAAAAGCAATAGCATTTTAGTGGCAATTAAAGAAACTGAGAAAGTTTAAAGAAATAAGTCCTTTTGCTGTGTGTCATCCATAGAAATAACTCAGATAATAATGTTGGAGTACTCAATGTACTATATACATTGAAATTTTGAAGATTTGCAGTTGAGCCAGATGCAATGGCAATTGTACAATATTCAGATATTTAATAATTTTACTGAAGAATATGCACATGCCAGAGCTTCACATTTATAGAAATAATTTATATACTGAACATGTGTGTTTCTGTTTTATAATGTATATTTTACATTTCATCTTAATTTAGTCAGTTTTTAATTTGCATCAGCTGTTGTCCAATAGATGACTCTATTCACCAATTCCGTATCTCAGGTAATAAGAATAGCCAAAGGTTTCCTGATACAGAGAATGCATTTAATACATATTTGTTGAATGGATGATCTCCATCTACTTCCACATTTGATGGAAAAAATGATTTTTATACATAATGGAGTTAAAACTAATATATGATACAGAATCACAAATAATTATATAATTTCAAATAAAGTTCAAAACATGATTTCTAAAAATCATCAACAATTTAAATGATATAGTCCTTGTATTCTTTTATAAATATATATGTGTGTGTGCATGTGTGTGTGTGTATATATATATATATATATATGCATAGAATTGTTTGCAACATTATATATATGTGTGTATATATATATGTGTGTGTATGTATGTATGTGTGTTTGTATGTATATATATATATATATATATATATATGGAGAGAGAGAGAGAGACTGAACTCCGGGGTGCTCAACCACTGAGTCACATCCCCAAATCCCCAACCCCCCTTTTGTTAATATACTTTATTTATAGACAGGGTCTTGCTAAGTTTCTTAGGGCCTCACTAAATTGCTGAGGCTGGCTTTGAACCTGTGATCCTTCTGCCTCAATGCCGCAGTCTGGCTGGGCACAAAATCACGAGCCACTCACAGCCTTGTAGATTCAAACAGCAAGTCTTTATTCCTGACCTCTCACCAGCACTCTACACGAACGTTCTGGGAAAATCCACCGCTCCACTCGGCTCTGCATCCCAAAATACTCTCTGAATCCCACGAGAACTCAACGGGAACTCAAGGAGTGGGTGGGCACCTGAGGCAGCAGGATATGCCCTAGTCCCAGCAGGATACACCCTAAACCTGGACCCACCCTAATCCAACAGGATCCTCCCTAAACCCGGATCCACCCTGGTCCTTGAGCAGGGTCACCTGTCTCAAACATTCATGCAATGTCACTGCAAATGACCTGGGTCCAAGGCAAGCCCATTTCCACAATGGAGAGTCCTCCCTCTAAGCAACATGGGGTAGGCTGTCAAAGAAATTGCCATGCATCATTCCTACTTGGCAATGGCTCTCAGCAGCCAGCCAGCCAGACTGCGGCACCTCAGCCTCCTGAGTCACTGGAATTAACTGCATGAACCACCATGCCCAACCAGAAAGCTAAATTTCTTATTTGCCCTCTCATTACATCACACATTTGACCCAGCTTAAAATGAGAACAATCACATTACTAATACTTCAACTTCATTAGCTTTTACATATTAGATTCAATTTTTTAAATAAATTACTTAATTCTCATATAAGATCAAGATTAATGATCGATTGACTTGAAAATTATTGCTTTCTCTGCTTTTGTGAAGCAAAATGTTAAATCTACTGGGGATGTCACTTTTTGAAACTAATTAACCATAATTAAATAACTTGCCTTTAACCAAAATGCATTTCTAGTTTATTTGCCAGTACCCAACTTCATCTAGAGACATACAAGAAACACTGAACACCACCAGTACCATACTCAAATTCATTCTCAATATGTATTTTACACTTTACTGAATAAAACCACTGTGCTATAAAATTAATTATGATATGATAGTGACCTGGGGTTAAAAATACATATCAAGCTAAATGTAGTCAGATAAAATAAAGGAATATATTCTTGTAGAAACAAAAAATAGGAAATATTATTAAATAAGTACACTGAAAGAGGTTTCTGAAATTTCCCAATGGCATTTCTTCCTTTCTAACCAAACGTGATCCTTTTTATTTGTCTATTTCCTTTTGTAGTGCTAGTCCTGATATCCCTTTGTATTCTTACACCTGATTCCAGGAAGCACTTCTCCCAGCTTGTCACCTTTAGTTCTTAGTTCCTCTTTTCCCTCCCTAAAGAGAACATTTTTTTAGTATCCAAAATCAATTCCAACCATTATTATTCCTAAATTAAGTTGTCATAATTACATAATTTATTTTCTGGCAAATGCTTGAATTTCAATATATTTAATATTTTTATTCCTTATCTGTGCAGTCAAGTCTTGACAATACTTTGTTATTTTGCAGAAAAGATTTATGATTTCCACCATTTGTCCCTATTGTTCATTTTGTTGTGGGTAATGCCAAATACAGATTCTGAAATGTGAAAGATGCTCACCAATATTAACTGAATGAACCAATAAATAACTGAATTAATGAATGAACAAATTAAGTATTTTAACATGCAATTCAGAGCTTTGTCCCCTTTGGTCTAATCTGAACTCAACAATTTACTAACTGAACTCTATGATCCTAAAGGATAACTTACCTTCTTTAAAATAAAGTCTTTCTGAAGTTTTCTAGTGACTCCTATATTGAGCTCCCCCTTCCACTGTCCTATTTTATCTTTACCATAATAACTTGGGAGATATTACTTTTTTTCCTACCTCAGGCTCTTATTTTTCCTTTTATATCTATGCAAATTATATTTCTGAGGATAGCACATAAATAATTTAAGTCACTGGTTTAATCCCACTGTGAACTAGAGACAAGAACAACTTAATGATTCTTTTTTTCCCCTAAACTATGTTATTAATTTTTTTAAAGAGAAACCATATCTTCATATCTTATTTGTAGACCACTTTTAGTGTGTCCAGTCTTTGCAGAGGTAAGTGTATGTAGTGTCTCCTGCAAATACATCTAATCTAATGCATAATTAATATCCATAATATATGAAGAGTGAATCTTAAATAAAGTTGTTTACTCCTTAATAATTTTCTATGTTTTATATTATCTAATTCTATAGTAAGTAAGGATATTGTCAGAGTTTATGGCAAGAAACTAAAGAGTGTCTCCCACTCAAGTAACTGTTATTCATGATCCTGAAGTACTCAGAAACACACATTATTTGTTAAACTCAGCTAAGCTCCTAAAACTGAAATCTTGGATGACAGAGAATAAAACACATAAATTGTGTAATTATGTTCTTTATTCACTTTCCAGTTTTCTTGCAGTCTGTAAACTGTTTTGGACTGTCTAAATATCTGAGATTATTGAATAACAACACAATTCTATCAAACAGGACATTACCAGAAGGATGTGTAGCTAAAAAATGGCAGGAGATAAAACAGCTAGACAACATGCTCTTAAAAAAAAATCCTTGCTCTATTGAAAACTTTTTTTGTTACCCCACTAGTTTATCCATGAAAACCTTTGCTGTTTCTCTTATCTATTCAGAATTTTGACTTTCAAGCAGTATCATAGTTTCTCTTAAGGTTACCATTTTTTAATCTTCATGAAGTAATTGTTGTTATAAAAATCTCCTAAACTCTAAGGTAGGATACAGTATAAAATCATAATCCAAATTCATTCTTGCACTTTTCTTTGCACGTGTGTGTGTGTGTGTGTGTGTGTGTGTAACAACAAATGATAAAAGTATCCTAAGGCCTAATTCCATATGAGGAAATTCTCCAGAAAGTTAGAAACAAATTAGGAATATTAACCCAAATATCATGACAATGACACTGATTGCTAAAATTTTAATCCAGTACTATCAGAAACATTCAATACCTCAAATATTAAAGACAGTAACTTTGATTTCAAATGTACTAAAGCCTGTATGTCAAGAAAATTAGTCACTCCTGCAGGAATATCAAATGCTTTAAATCTTTGTAAAACAAGTTTAGGCTTGTGTGTGTTTGGTATATCTTATGCATAGATACTTTTTCAAAAATTAAATTAAAAATAATTACATTAATGCATATTAGATATATATTATGTAGCACATATTATGTTTTATGATTCTATATGCATATACCATGTTATACTTTTATATTATATGTTAACACACATTAGCAATAGAACACTACATAAAATCCATACTTGCCTAAGCAAAGTCCCAAAATTCTGAGCTGACCTATGGATGAAACAAATAGTTACTCTGAAAGGCTGGTACAATGTTGCTATTTTTATTCCATTCTACTCAACTACAAAATCTAATTTTAGAACATAATTTTCTCCTTGCAAAAAGAACTCCAGGCATACTTCTTCATCTTTGTTCATTGATTACTTTCCTTCTGAGGGATATATTCAGATTGTAGCAACCTCATTAGAGCAAATCAGAAGAAATAATTGTTTCATCAAAATGTGCTGTTTTATTAACAGAAATCCAGAAATAAGATGCATGATTTTGTCTTTCAAGAACAGATTAAAATGAAAATCTTTAGAATAAGAAATTTAAATTCAATGAAATGTCTAGAATAGTAAATTTGAACAACTTAACAATAATTATAGTATTATCAAATATAAAGGCTCACTAGCTATTTAATTGTAAACAATAATGAAAATGTATGTGTTCAAGTATAAAGCTTCTATCCAAATCTGTCATACTTTTCTTTTTCCTAAAAATGTTCATTTTCTAATAATTACAGAGTCTGAAAGTAAAATCCAAGGACATTCATAAGTGTACATTTTCTAACTCATGAATTATTCATCCACAATGATCCTCAGGAATACACAGTGCCAGCCACTCATACCTGCAAGTCCAAAAAGAAATTTATCATAGTGGAGGAATTCATGGGAAATAATTTCTATTTTGGAGGATATGTTGATAAAGTCATATTCATTTCCTTTTTTAAACATGCAAAATGATTTAACAGATTTAGAAAGATAAGTAAGGGTATTATCATATATTATAAATAAGAAGCTGCTTCTGGATTAAGATATTCATCCACCAGTATCCATATTCTCTTAAAGGTGAATTAGCAAAAGTTAAGACCATTTTGATTCTTAGAAGCTTGGAAGTGTAACTGGCCACATTGTGCCACCATGCTATGGTCGTCTTTTAGGTACATGTTTTTTTAATGTCCTTTGAAATTCTGCAATGTAGCAAATGCAGTCCATGCCCTGAAATATTCCCTTGGACAGTTGAATATTCCTTGTAGGAAATCTGTAACTTTCTCCTTGAGGCCTCTGTCCACAGAATAATGTTCAACCTTGCATGAACCAGGCCAGAAGTGACAATAAGAGCCCTTAGGAGTAGGCCCAAACCAATGATGGATTAAAATTGATGGGAAAACAACACAGCTTCTTTAAACTTTGATTGCAATAAATCTGAAAGAAATTTTACACCAATTTTCAGAGGTCTCCAGTGAGACTGAACCCCAGCTGTGTACAGTGGTAACTGGCTTGCAAACCTCCTGTAAATTGTTTTCCCCGTTTCATCATCTCTCACTCCCCTACTTATTCTACTGAGATCACATCTTTGTTCTCAGTGTTTGCTTATGGAGGTATATAACCTAAAACATCTCTCAGAACAAATTAAGTAAGGTCTCTGCTCTGGGATTCATACTTGCTAAGGTCTTCCTGTATAATCCTTCTGTCCTTGTCACTTCCCATGGGGCAAAGTGTCCAAGGATCAAATGGGATATGTTCACCATCAACCACCTTCCAGAAGCATGAGATACAATAATTTCTACTAAATAGTGTGATCCTGTACCTGGCACTTGCACAGAACTCTTCCCTGGTCAGTTTTCCTAATGGTAGAATCCCAGAACCAATGGTTGATCAAGGAGTGCCTGTTTTAGTCAGCTTTTTTGTCACTGTGACAAAAGACCTAGCGAAAACAATTTTAGAGGAGGAAAAGTTTATTTGGGGTTCACAATTTTGAGTTCTCAGTCCATAGATGGCCAAATCCATTGCTCTGGGCCTGAGGTAAAGCAAAACATCAAGACAGAGGGGCATGGCAAAGTAAAACAATTCAGGACATGGCAATCAGGAAGCAGAGAGAGGTGAGTTCACCAAGGACAAAATATATACCCCAATGGCACATCCCTAATGACCCACTTACTTCAATCACACCCCACCTGCCTACAGTTACCTCTCAGTTGATCCCTATCAGGGGATTAATGCATTGATTAGGTTAAGGTTCTCATAACTGAATCATTTTACCTCTAAACTTTCTTGCATTGTCTCACACATGAGCTTTCGAGGGACACCTCATATCTAAATCATAATAGTGCCTATTGCGGGGAAGCATGACTGAATCTGAGCATACTAGGTGAGGCACCCACACAATTAAGAAGAATATATAATATAATATAATGTAAGTTAGACTTCATAGTATCCCTTTCTTTTCTCACATAGTATCCCTTTCTTTTCTGAATTATTGATAGTTTTCTCAAAACTTTGTTACAGTTTTCTATTTTTCTCATCATATGTAACTATTGTACTTTCTCACAGC
Source organism: Marmota marmota marmota (assembly GCF_001458135.2). Taxonomy (NCBI): domain Eukaryota; kingdom Metazoa; phylum Chordata; class Mammalia; order Rodentia; family Sciuridae; genus Marmota; species Marmota marmota. The sequence goes on from NW_026000249.1 coordinate 23,957,607, forward strand.
CATTGAGTACATTTTTTTTCATGTATCTTGTCTCTAAATTCGTCCAATTATTGGATCCATGATTTTTTCCCTTTTGATGGATACTTTTTTATTCCCTTTTAACTTTGTGTGTGTAGTGTGTGTGTGTGTGTGTGTCTATGTTTTGTTTTTTCAGTTTTCATCCACCCCACTCTGTGCAGCCTGGATAACTTTATTATTTCTTTTGAATTATTTTGTGTTCTCTTTTACTAGTAATTCTATGGCATAGCACAGTCCCTAGACTAGTTTTTGCCTTAAGTTCTTGGTTTAGGTTTCCTGTTCATCCAGGTGAAATAATACAAACCAAGAATGTACTGGTTGAATACACTCCATGTTATCTTATGGGAGTTGGCTTTCCCATCTAGTGGTCCATTAAAGACAAGCAAAATAGAGTGCTTGTAAACTCACTGGTGAATATCATCTAATTGTTTATGTCAGTGAAAGTACAGCACTTTTAAAGTTTTAACTTTACACAGAAATTTAAGTTACAACTGTCATTTTTACATGAGCATAAGACCTTGTGTTTCATTTTCTAAGGGGAATAATATATGCAAATATAAATCAATTGCAAAATGAAGAATTATCCCTACCATGAATAACAATTTACTCTTTCGGGGTACTGGGGATTGAATGCAGGGGCACTTTACCAGTGAGCTACATCCCTAGTAGTTTTCTTTTTTTTCTTTTATTTTGGGACAAGGTGTTAATAAGCTGCTGAAGGTCTCACTAAGTCGTTGAAGCTGGCCTTGAACTTGCGATCCTTTTGCCTTACTCTTCCAAGTTGAACAACGTACTCATTAAAATGAATCAACTGGAACAGAGGAAGGAACTAAAAATTTCAGTCCCTGCCAGACCAAAGCAGGTGGCTCTGATTCTCCCACCAGTGTGTGTGTTAACATGGCTGAGTGAAAAGCTAAACTTCCATATCTTATCTGGCAGCAATCCTTCAATGTGAGTCATTAATCAGATAAGGAATACAATAAAATAATAATCCAAACAACAACAAACACACAGACACAAAACCTAAAAAGTAAACCACTTCATACTTGTTAGAATGGTTAAAATCCCAAACACTGATAACATCAAATGCTGGTAAAGATGTAGAACAACAGAAGCTTACATTCATTGCTGGTGAGGATGCAAAAATGGTACAGCCACTTTGGAAGATGTTTTGGAAATTTGTTCTAAAGCTAAGAATACTCTTACTATACAACCCAACTTGCTATTTACCCAAATGAGTTGAAAATTTATGTCCATATGAAACCTACATGTGAATGTTTATAGCACCTTATTCATAATTGCCAAAACTTGAAAGCAACTAAAATGTCCTTTAATTAGTGAACAGATAAATAACTCTGGTAATACACAAAATGAGAGATATTCAGCATAAAAAGAAATGAGCTATAAAGTCATTAAAAGATATGGCAGCCTTAACAGCATATCACCATGTTAAAGAAGAAAGTATGAGGACATTATTAATGGTAGAATTCCAACTATATGACATTCTAGAAAAGGCAAAACTAGGGTGATAGTAAAATAATCAGTGGTTGCCAAGGATTCTAGAATGGGGGAAGGAGGGACAGAAGGAGAGATATGGAGGTTGAACTCAGGAGATATTTAGGGCAACAAAACTATTCTGTATGGTATTATAGTATACAGATTTTAATACATTTGTCAAAACCCATAGCATGTAAAACACACAGAGTAAACCATAATATAAGCTACTGACTTTGGTTGATATTAATGTGTTAATGTTGGTCTATGATTGTACAAAATGTATTATACTGGTTTGAAATGTTCATGGTGGGGGAAGTTGAATAGGCAGAATGGAGGAGATATGTGAGAACTTGCTGTAGTTTTCTGATCATTTTGCTGTGAATCTAAAAATATATCTAAAAATAAACTTAATTTAAAAAAAGAATTGATAAATAAGTTCAGCTAGTTTGCTAGCTATAATATCAACACATATAATGGTTATATTTCTATATACCATCAATGAAGAATCTAAAAATGAATTTAAGAAAATAATTGTTGTTATGATAACATCAATAATAAAATAACCTGGGTTCAATTTAGCCATTGTTTCCCGTTTTCAACCCCATCCCTGCATTTTGACTTCAAATTTACATTCTGACTATATTTATTGCCTCAGTTACTAATTCTATGTGATTTTGAATATTATCTCATATCCATTCTCATCCCCATCTTTATATTATCTTGTTTATCAACACGATCACCTTTTGACTTTATTGCTATTTGTTTTCCTTGGGAAAAATATTTTCCTCAACCATTCCTGTCTGATTTTCTTGAATTCCTATTTTTGTCATATTCTTGTTGACAAACCATGTCTCCCACCCCAACATCTAAGACCTCTATGGGGTGCCTCAGCATCCCTTCTCTTATGACTCACAATTGCCTCCTTTTAGGTTATGTAGGATTCAAATTATACGTCTGCTTTCCTGAACAAACATGCTCACACATGTCTTGTCTTATACAGATTTTCTTTCTGAATATATCCTTTCTTTGTCCCAAATATAATCAATTCAAAGTCTCACATTATTCAAATTGAATCTCAAATGCCATTCCAACCTCAGGCTTTTGCTTAAAAAATCTCTTTCCATCTTTTATCTTATATCCCTTTAATCTGCCTCCTTGTTTTTCTTTTGTTGTATTGATAGCCCTTTATGGCAGACATCATGTCTGAGCTACTTTAATCATCATTCCTAATATATTTGTGTGTTTTTTCTCTTAGCTTTGAGTAGATTTTGTAAAGTCCTCTGTGTACATGGGGTCACTGATCTTCTTTATAACAAATTTATCCATTTACTATCCTAGTTTTTTAACACTTGTTTTAAGTTCTTCTGACTAACCTGAGTACTGTTAGCTGGGTCAACAGTTCCAAAATATTGTCAATCAGTAGCATTTAAAAAATCAAAATCATCCAATTCCTGTTGTACTAATTCCATATATTTTAAGTAATTTGGATAGTGTCTTAATTTCTCTTTTTGTAATTAGGCCACTGACATCTATGATCCAAACCCAGTCATGTTTTGTGTCTACATGAAGGAAGAGCTCACTAAATAACTCCCCAAGAAGGTAGTATGTATTTTCATGTCACTGTGCTGAGACAGGTAAGGATATGTTTGGGGATAAACCACAAAGGAGTTAAGCACTGAAGAGGAGTTTAAAAATATTTATTCTACAAATTGAAATTAACAAATACCTATATGATACAATTTAATTTAAATTGAATAAGCATTAGCAAACCCTGTACCTTCTAGGTACAAGATCTAAAGGAGTGAAAAGAACAATTTTTACATTATAGTATCACCATCTGCAAATTGGATGATAGCACCTTTATTCCAATTCATGAAATAAATGGGGTTTGGGAAGGTGGAAAGCAAAAGTTAAGCAGTTTTTAAAGTCCAATCCTTCCAGGCCACTTGAAACCCATTTCATGCACAAGAAGACTAACATTCTAAGTAGAATCTTGTGATCTGAATGTGCTCAGCTTTTCTTCAGGGGAAAGTCTACACCCAGATGAATTTTGTTCAAATGAGGACACACCAAGGGAAGTAATAATGAAAGCACTCCTCATGGGTTCCTAATTCCAACTAAAGGTTTTTATATATGCTATAACTGCTAAAAAATTAACAGTGAGTTATTTATCACTTTACAGAAGAGCTGAAAGTGAAATTTCTGAGTTATATGCTAATGACATTCCTATATAAATACATTACTATTAGCAAGTGTTTCCTTTCGAGGGGAAATATCTTGTCAGGATACATTACTTCATTATTTTTCCAAACCATTGGTTTCAAATTAAAACTTGAGAAATATTTTCTTACATATTCTAAAATCACCTTATTTATCTAAAACTGTCCCTCATGTTGGTGTTTTCTTTAACTAGGATAACATGGACTTCCACATTTTTATTATGTGGTATAGTTAATTTAACTCTTTGGTCTGATTTATGCTTATTCCTCTCAGGCTGTTTTACTTAGGTTGAAAACTTGCTTATATTTGGTATTTAAAAGGTATATTCTGGTGACCTCTGAACTGAAATTGTAATGTCCTTGAGAAAAATGTTATATATAATCTTTATAATGCTGTGAATGATGATTGATAAAGACTTTTATATGAATTGGAGAAAACTCAGGTTCTTGTATCAAAGGATAAAGTGTTAAGTTTGATGAAAAAAGAATATATCCTTCCTGATATTTATAGTAAATATCAAAGATGGATTCTTTTGTATTTAATCACATTCTTTCACATTTTCCATTATAAATAATATAAAACTTACTGGATAATTTTTTAGCAGCATTTAATAAAATGATTCCCTAACTGCAATGAATATTTGAGGGCTTTGGATATTAACTGGCCTATACTTAGCCAAAATTACATTGCAGGGGATTTTTGACATCAAGATAAAAAGTTTCATAAATGTTAGAAGGGTCCAGCTTAAACTTACAGAGGACTCTGAATTACGTTAGGCAGTGACTTATTACAGTTAAGTTTAATTACTAGTTATCTGATGTCATCTATATTTGCTTTTGGGGGGGTACCTGGGATATAACCTAGGGCCAGTTAACCACATAGCCCCATCCTCAGCCCTTTTTATTTTTTATTTTGAGACAGGGCCTCACTAAGTTGCTTTGGCTGGCCTTGAACTTGTGACCCTCCTGCCTCAGCCTCCCAAGTTGTTGGGATTATAAGCATGCATCATGACACCTGGCTATGCTTGCATTTATTTATGTCAGTTAATTGTCATTGCAAGTATAGTAACACTAATTTATATTTCAAAAATTTTTCATTATGAATTGGTCATGGTTAATATCAATAGTGCTAATTCATGTTGATGATATGTCCCCCTGATATGATGTGATGACAATGGTGATTTACCTCTATGATCTTTCTCCTAAAGTACATAAGCCCAGTCTAATTATAAGGAAAATATCAAAGTCTAATAGAGTGACATTCTACAAATTACTTGACTGTACTTCTGAAAGCTGTTAAGGTCGTCAAAAACAAGGGGAATCTAAGAAAATGTCACAGAGCACAGAGGACTAAGAAGACATATTAACTATATGTAATGTGATAACCTGAATGGGATTCTGGAACAGAAAAGGAAACTAATGCTAAAAAATATGTATATAAATAATTTATGTACATCAGTTAATAATAGTGTATCAATATTGATTTATTAGCTGTGACAAATGTTATTACATTCATTAAGGAACAATTAGATGTGAGGGATATAAGAAATCTCTAATATTTTTATAACTTTTAGGTAAAAATGACATTCTTTTAAAAGGTTATTTTAAAATAAATACAATAAAATAAAGCATACTGGAATGGAAACATCTTTTCTCCCCTCACATACCTGTAAAATATAGAAAAATGTATGAACCAAAGATTATAAAGGGTATTTACAAAGGAGATTATAAAGGGTATTTACAAAGGAGATAGAGTCCATATTTCACAGAAAGGAAAGATAAATTTCTTTGAAGAAAAAAATATAAAATAAATGCAATTGTTAGGCAGAACTTGACACAGGCAATACCATTTTGAAACATATTCTCCATCTTAAAATGAGTCACCTCGCAGTCACTCTGACTTAGCCTGACCTTAAACCTCAAACAATACTCTAGCATCATACAAAGAAAGGAAATTGGTATCTGGGACTAGAATCCTGAAAACACCTGATTCCAAGGTGAACAGGAACCACCTCAAAGAATGGAGGTGACAACCAAGAGGACCCTTCCCTGATTTCCCCTTAGCAACAGCCTAACCACAATAATTCCCCCACTCCATATGCCCTTTCATCTACCAGAGGCTGTGAGCAGAAGGCAGGTCTCAGTTACCACTGGGTCCCCCTCTGCAGATTTGTCCTGAATAAACCTGTGTTACTGTTGAGCTGCCTCTCCTCTTTATTTCCTTCATTTACTTCTTTCCTTACAGCAATATAAAACATCATTTAAAATTGCTCTTAAGAAAACCAGTGATTTATAAATAACTGATTAAGGCTTTTTAGCACAATTAGCCTGTGTGAAGCAACACCACAAAAATGGTTACAGAACTTCATTCTTAATACCAACCAGAATGTAGGAAAACAAACAAACAAAAAAAACATAAATAGTTATTGTAATTGAAAATGAGCCTTTATAGAAATGTGTCATTATTAGAAATGTGTAATGAGGGTACATAATGTTGGAACAATAACAAAATGATATCATGACCAAAATGATATCTAGTGCAGTAATTTTCTCAGATTTTGGTAAAGAAACTGAAATCTTTTATTTCCCTTTTTAGAATAAAAATTATACCAAAGCCCACCGTTTAAAATAAGAACAGCTCTCATAGCCAAATGGAAATAGAGAATCCACAGTTTTCTCTCCTTCCTTCAAACAGCTTTGCCTCCACCTCTCATGATCATTCCAAGATCCTAAAGTATGGTAGAACAGTATTAGGACAGATAAGTTTAATTCATTTCCATCACATACATACTGACTGAGTGGTTTTAAAGATCTAAGAGATAGCTGTGGGACTCCCAGGACTATGAACAAATAACTTTTCATGGTGAGTCTACCAAGATTTTTAAATATTCTTTCCTAAATAGAGAAATTAACAACTTGATTCTAATTGCAGATAAATGTCTAAAACTGAAAACTATTTGATCTCTTAACACAAGAGATAAGTGAATAAATAAATAAATAAATAAACAAAAATTTTAAAGATAATATACATTACTTGGTACCTTTGTCACCATTATAACATGTATCTCAGTAGGTTTGCTGCCTGTTATCTCCAAGACTTCCAAATAATTGAGGGAGGCAAAGGCAGAATCTAACAACACACCTTATAGTAGTTATTAGACTTACTGAACATTTTGATCATCCTGCACATAATTTATTCTCAATTTATATTCATAAATTGCTGCCCCCGACCACTGTGGGCAGCTAAACTAAGGGTTGCTAGAGTGAATTTCCTAAGGTATCAAATAAAACAGACACACAATTTACCTTTAATTCAAGCCCCGGGACAGCTCCTCTGCCCTAGGTCTCAAGCTCCCCAAATGGGAGAAGGAGGAATGTGACAAGAGGCTGGCAAGAGAGAGCACAAACACATTCAGGAGTTGTCTTTTATTTTGGAGACTCTCATTCTTTAGAAATTTCCATCCACTAAAGATCAAGAGGGGCGGGGTTACAAGGATAGGTAAGGTAACTAGACCCTGGGGCTGTAGGAAGGCACGCCCATGCATGAAGACACATTTGGTGACATTTTATGACTTTCAAGATCAGGTCCACCATCTAAGGCTACTTTGATGTGGCCAGATCACAGGAAGTGACGGAAAGAGCCTCACCAATCAGGAAAGGAAGATAATGGTCACATGACATGGTGGCCTCCCACAATAAATATTTTTTGGAAGAATGAATGAATAGTTGGTATGCTTGTAATCCCAACATTTCAGCTAGACTTAGCAATTTAGGGAGGCACTAAGTAACTCAGTGAGATCCTGTCTCTAACTAAAAAAAAAATACAAAAACAGGGCTAGGGATGTGGCTCAGTGGTTTAGTGCCCTTGAGCTCAATCCCCAGAACCAAAAAAAAAAAAAAGAATGAATGAGTAAAAGTATAAAGGGTAACATTTGCTTAGTCAAAATGTGGCACTTGCTCCCTACAATACACAATGCTACAATTGCTCACCTAACTCCATGTTCCCAAATGTTGATTCTAAATTTAGAACCATGATTGGTAGCCTGCTCTAGGTTCTCTGGTTGATTTTGTGCTTGGTTTCTCTCAATGACTCTGGAAATTTCCCTCCCCACTCATCCTGAGGCCCCTCACTGAGGGTGTCCTCTCTGGCCCCATTCCTTGGCACATGGTCATTCTGACCCAAATTTTGTTTCTAAATTCCCACTAATATTCCACAATTTTAAAGCATGACTGGATTGCCGCAGTCTGGCTGGGCACAAAATCACGAGCCACTCAAGCAGGAACAAACTTTATTTCTGAAATTCCCGCCAATGCCATGCACGCTGCCAGAAAATATGCCGAACCACACACGCGGCGTTCTCCCTGGACACACTACACCAACAGGAAAATCCCTCCTCCGGAATCCCTCCTACCGCACTTCCCCAACCAATGGGAACTCTCCGGGAGTCCCACTAGAGCTCCAAAGTAGCAGGCCGAGGTGGACAGCAGGGGTCTAATATCCAATTGAATGCAGATCTTAACATAATCATATAATCTCGATGGCTTGCTGGCTTCACCTTTCAACCAAAAATGCCATGCATCATTCCTACTTGGCTATGGCTCTCAGCACTGGATGAATTCTGTTTCACAGGGCATCAGGGCATAATTTTATATGGATGAAGGACTAAGTCTTTCCTTCAACCTAATTAGAAAACATAGTAAAAAAACATTAAGTAATTGTGAGACACATTTGCTGCTAAAGTAAAGATAAAACATGGAGGTGTTTTGGCCTGAAATTGACAATCACTGTTTCTGTTTATATTTCAGTGACACATGATCAAATGACCCTTTATAACTATAAATGCACTGGACAACATAAACTTCCCATGTACCCAGGATAGAGAAAAAAATATGGATGGGTACTTACAATCTCTCCCATAAACTGTTAAATATCATGTTGTCCTTAAACTATTATAATTCATTATATCAATTATTTTCATTTTTTGGAGGAGTTTTCAGAAGTGCAATTTGTTCTGCAATTTGCCAACTTTCTCAAAAGTATATTATGAAATGGTACTTTTGAATACAGGATGACACCTAATTTTATAAATGACACTAAGTTTCTACAATGAAGATTCACCCTTTTTCATTCAATAGCAATTTTCAAACACAACTCTTTGGAATAAACCATATAATCTCAGTAGGTTAAGAACTTTGTTCTTCCTTTTGTGCATGAAAAAATCTTAACTTATGAGTCTCTGATATCTTTTTTATAAGTGAGCATGTCTAAACACCTGTACAGGCTCTATTAGGCACAATAAAACCATGATGTTCCTTGGAGGAAAGTACACAGGCAAGAGTAAGCGGAAAGATAGTGAATCTTAATATATTTACCAAGAAACAGTCATGGGAGAGAGGTGTCTCAGAAGCCTCCAAAAAGTTCCCAGAGAGAAGGGGAAACTTGACTCAGGACCAGCAGGGTTCTTGACTTACCTGATGGAAAAGAACTTCAGCAAGCACCAGAGACATGAAGGTTTATTGAGGAAAGCAGGTGCATGTGAGAGAGAGAGAGAGAGAGAGAGAGAGAGAGAGAGAGAGAGACCTTCAAGGATTTATGCAAGCAATCTCAAGAGAAAGATGCATTTTGGAGGTTCCCAGCTTTTCTTTTAAAGAAAATTTGGTGAATGGTGGGTATGGGAAAATATGCAGTAATGATCAATCTGGCTATCTTTTTCTGTTGGTTGGTTAATCTCAGGATCTTCGGATGATGTGATCTTTGCTGTCTGATTGGTACATAGCAATGGAAAGTCACCTGAATTATACGTTTCTCAAAATATTACACCCAGCATGGTGGCACACTCCTGTAATCCCAGTGGCTCGGGAGGCTGAGGCAGGAGGATCACAAGTTCAAAGCCAGCCTCAGCAAAAGTAAAGTGCTAAGCAACTCACTGAGACCCTGTCTCTCTATAAAATACAGAATAGGGCTGGGGATGTGGCTCAGTGGTTGAGTGCCCCTGAGTTCAATCCCCAGTACCTGCCTCTCAAAATTATACATCTCTTCACTTAATCTATTTATCGGTAGTTTAATTAACAGTATTCAGGGAGAGATTTACAGATTTCCCTAGAAACTGGGAGTAACAGGTCTGGAAATGAGACTGGCTTAAGAGAGTGACAGTCCTGGAAACGTATGCAGAACTTCTGAATTAAAATCTTATTGCTTTGTTCTTCTACCTTTGTCCTTTCTACCTTTTAAAATTTCTTCTGTCTTACCTCAAACTCATTTTTCCACCTTCTAAAAAGACTCCAAAGAATTTAGAAATTCAGACTCTAGAGTTTTCTTACACAATGATTTTCATGGTCATTCTTCTTTTAGCACTATAGAGAAAACTTTGATTTTTAACTACCTACAGAAGCTCCCTCATAGGTGTATATGTTCAGTGGATGGTTTCAAATAGATGCTTCATTCTACTGAAGATAGAGTGGTTTCAAAATCTCAATGATACAAATTAGAAAACAGTAGAGTCACTCCAGATCAGACTCCATTCACCAACCCATTTGGAAAATGCAGTGACAGTAGGGTGAAGACACACAAGGAAAAGGCATAAATTTCAAACTTCACTATCTAAAGTGAACAATTAGATGGAAAGGATGATACTATCAAATGAGTATCAAGAAGAACAACTCCCAAGGGCATCTATAGGGAGGAGGAGATCTCCATATCAGAGATGATTCTGAGTTGTTCCACTGGTAGCAAGATGCAGCCCTCAGAGGAGGAAAAAATGAAGAGCTGGTCATCAGGCCAGGTTCCAGAGTTGGGATGGAGGACACACTGGGGAAGGAAGCCCCAAGAGAAGAGCATTGTAATATAAGAATGACCTGGAGCTAGACAAAAATGCTTCTCTTGGGCATAATCAGCTCTCATGGAAACAGGGTTAATGGGAGCAGAATCCTAATTAAATGAAGCCTGTAGATAATCTACAAATTACGATTGAACTTCATTTTCAACCTCCTCCTTTATACCTGCTTTTAGTACATGGACTATCTGATTATTTCTTTGTACTCCCATAGACATTATGGAAGAGTTAGAAAATAAATGAATCAAGAGACAAAAAAAAATGTGCCTCGGGCTGGAAGGAATGGAACAAAATGGGCTCTAAGATGAACTTAAAGTAGAGGTCAGGTCCCCAACTCAGTCATCAATGAATCATGTGAACGTGGGCATATTTCTGAACTCTGCGGGTTATGCTGCTCATCTGTAGAGAGGAATTGATAATCCCTATTATATAGGCATGTTGATATGTGTGTGTGCATTTCTTAGGAGCAAGCCGAAGTTCAGGAACCTGTGGAAAGAAGTTTAACTAAAGGTTGGTGAAGCTAAGTCTCAGGATAAGTAATCAGAAATTGTGAACACTTGGCAACAGCCCTACCATTTAATACTGAATTAAAGGTCAGACTTCTTAAGAATGCAAAGATGATACACATTAGAAGCCTAATCCTTTGTGCATATGTGTACACATACATAAACACATGTACATATATGCACATATAAACACACTTAAAAACACACAAATAGACTCAAAAAACACATAATACAATCACAAAATATGACATTTATTTAGGCCTTTATTCAAATAAAGATGCTTAAACAGAAACAATAGCACACACACCATGGAAAATCAGAACAATATGAACACTGCCTAAATATTTGATGATATTAAGGAATCATTATTCAATATGTTTAATTTTAATGGTATAATGACCATGTCAAAACAAAAGTGCTTTTTTTTGCTTTTAGAGACACTGAGATATTTATAGATATAAGCAGGAGATGATTGTAATTCACATCAAAATAATCATGATACATGCTTAGCCATGCACAGTTGAAACTGAATAAATAATAGAGACTTACTATCATCTTAGCCTTGATTGTATATATTTTACATTTTCCATAATAAAAAAGTTTTTAAAATCCATATTATCTTATAGGGTCTTTCTTTTTTGTTTTCTTTTCTTTTCTTTTCTTTTTTTTTTTTTTTTTTTTTTAAAGGGTGAGGATTTGGTTTACATCTCTTGAATCTTTTGTTTTTTCAATTGAATCAAGACTTAGGCAGTTCAATAGGGTCCTATTTGGGGGACCTCCTTGAGCGCAACATAAAATTTAATTTATAATTGCCTAAAAGATTTGAATGCTCCCAAGAAGTCTCAGCTTCAACAAGTTGAGTTTGCAACTCTGTGCTGTGTGAGTCAATTTCACATCATTATAAAAATTACCTGAGTCAATTCATTTGCACAGATAAAACTTTTACTTAGCTCAGAGTTCCGGGGCTTTCCATCCAAGGTCAAGCTGTCCCATTGCTTTGAGCATGTGCCAGAAATAACTGTACCAGGAAGCACCACTCACATCACAAGCCAGGAAGCCAACAGAGAAAGAGGATGTGCTAGGGTCCCAAAATATCCTTTGTTGGCATGCCCCCAGTGACCTAAGAACCTACCAGGAGGCCTTGCCTAAAGGCCCACAGCTCTTTCCATTAGTGCCACCCTGGGAACCAAGCCTTTAACACAGGGATCTCCAAGAAATACTACCCATATTCAAACCATAGCATATGTACACTAGCCAAAAGAACTCTGACACTTTCTAAATTTTTAAAAAAATACAGTGAAGAAATAGGAGTGGGAAATTCAAACAATCTATACTATTACTTAAATTGTCCTTTCTAATGCCTTTTTCCAAAATAAATAAATAAATAAATTGAAATACAGANTTTTTTTTTTTTTTTTTTTTTTTTTTTTTTTTTTTTTTTTTTTTTTTTTTGGTGGGGGGATACCGGGAATTGAACTCAGAGGCACTCAACCACTGAACCACATCCTCAGCCCTATTCTGTATTTTATTTAGAGACAGGGTCTCACTGAATTACTTAGTGCTCACTGATGCTGAGGTGGGCTTTAAACGTGCAATCCTGCCTCAGCCTCACAAGCCACTGGTATTACAGGTGTGCACCACTGCACTTGGCCTAGACCCTTTCTTAATCCTTGATATTTGCTGTGGATTGATCTGCATCCCTGCAAAATTCATATGCTGAAATATGAACCTCCAGTACTTCATAATATGACTATATGGCAATAGGACCTTTGATGAGGTAATTTAATTAAAACAAGGTCTTTTAATGAGCCCTAATCTAATATAAATGGTGTCCTTATTAGAAGAAGAGATTTGGACACAGCAATGCACAGAGGAAAGAGCATGTGAAGACACAATGAGAAGACAGCCCATCTATAAGCCAAAGAAAGAGGTGTCAGAAGAAACTAAATCTGCAAACACTCTGAACTTGAGTTTTAAGTCTCCAAAATTGTGAGAAAATAAATTTCTGTTATTAAATCACACACACACACACACACACACACACACACACCAAAAAAGAAAAAAAAAAGAAAAGAAAAAAAGAAAGACACCAAATCAGGAACACTTACAATCATCAAATAAAAAGTCTAGGTATAGGGTAGGAAGGGGTTCATTCAAGAGTAATATCAAAATATGGAGAACATTCTGAACTCAAGATAGGCAGGCATCTCAAAATCAGACTGAAAAAGTGCTTTTCTTTTATAGGGAGAGGAAGGAAGGCATAGCAGACACTTGGGTGCAAGCACACAGCATGACCAAGACTGTCTGCTTTTTACTGTGGTGAGCCAATTCACGGGATGAGTTGCTGAGAGGGAATGTTCTGCTTTATATTTCTTGCTCAGACTTAAGAGCAAGCCAAAGTTCAGGAGCCTGTGGAAAGGAGAGAAATTTGACTAAAGGTTGGTCGACCTAATGCAGAGGGTAAGTAAGGCAAGTAAGGCAATTGTGAACACTTGGTCACAGTCCTACCATTTAATACTTAATTATTGAAAGGTCAAATTTCTTGTGCTATATATATGCCGCAGTCTGGCTGGGCACAAATGCCGCAGTCTGGCTGGGCACACAATCACGAGCCACCACACAGCTTGTAGATTCAAACAGCAACTCTTTATTCCCGAACTCACACCAGCCGTCTACAAACACATTCTGGGGAAATCCACGTTCTCTGCCCAAATCCACGTTCTCTGCTCAAATCCACCTCCACTGGGCATCTGTCTCCCCAAAAATACTGTCTGAATCCCGTGAGAACTCAAGGGGAACTCAGGCAGCAGGATACGCCCTATTCCCAGCAGAAATAATCTTAAACCTTAAACCTGGAACCTAAACTGGGAACGCCCTAAACACGATTATCTTAAACCGGGAACACCCTAATCCGCCTTGGTCCTTGAGCAAGGTCACCTACATTCAATGTCACTGCAACATGGGGTACGCTGGCAAGGAAATTGTCATACCTACTTGGCTAATGGCTCCCAGCATCTCCCCCCTTCTGATTAATTAAACAACAAGCAATGTGGCTTAAGGACC
>NW_026000249.1:23978051-23994741 GCF_001458135.2 Marmota marmota marmota
GGAGTGGATTTTCGGCACAGAAACCACAGCCCCGCCAACAATCCCAATCCACAAACTCTCCCTGTATAAAAAATATTCAAAAAAGAAAAAGAAAAAAAAAAGGCGGGGCGCACTGAGCTTTCTTTGCCTCGGGTACTTACAATCCACTGCTGATTACACATTCAGCTTCTCCGCCTGGAGCGAAGTGAAAGAGGAAGCAGATGGGAGCAAAGCGCCCGCGGCTCTGAGCATCCAAGCGTCTCTTTTTCGATTTCTTTGTTCTTCCTGCTCCTTGGCAAAGTGGTCCGCTACAGATTAACGGTGAAAGGAGCTCTAACAGACTGTGCGCAATCTCTATTAAAGCCGTTGCTTTGAGCACCACGCTCAGCACTTCAGCAACCCCCGTACGCAGCGGCCATCTTCTTCTCCCACAATCTTAAAAACAATATGAACTGCATGTTTCAATGATAACTCCACATTGTGCAGCCAATATATATTTACATGGCATAAAAATAAATAGGCTATTTAATCAATATATATTTCAAACCATTATCAATAACTTAGGTAATAACAGAAATTAAATATTTAATAATGAAACATGAAAACTAATAATTTCTGATTTTGAAGTTAATTTATTTCTAGCATCATGATCTCCATCAAAAAATTGAGATCTATTTATTATAAATTAATTTGGTATTATTTTTCCTAGGATAAATTTCCATAGGATACTATTAATTTTCTTTATTATCTACTGTTTGTGCTGAAAAATTGAACATAGAAAAAATGCAATTTTTAAATTGCTTATGATTTAAATACATATATTCCTGGAAATAAATATTACATTGTGTAACATTTTCATATGGTATTTGTTTCTAAATAGCTATGTACTCCACCAAGAAAAAATCTGAAACAAGCAATTTTGATTTTTTTTAATTTAATACAAACACATTTTAGCCATAATACTAACAAGAAATAATTTTCAATGATAATTAGATAAGAAATATATCAGTTCAACAAACCAGAGACTAGAGAAAATAATATATACTTTTTGATTTTATTATTTGAGGTTTTTTGGCATCCATTTTTTTAAAAATTGAGTTGTTTTTCTACAAATACAATATTCCTAAGAATTTAGATTCAAGGAGCATAAAATTATAATTTCCTTTCTTTTGTGTGTCCCTGGATGAAACCTGAAATAGAACTTGCCTATTCTATGCAAGTGACTCCTACCCTATGGGAGTCAATCATCACTACCCTAAGTACATGTATGAAGACATAAAGGATGTGACTCTACTTTGTGTACAATCAGAGATATGAAAAATTGTGCTCTATATTTGTAATATGAATTGTAATGCATTCTGTTGTCATATATAACAAATTAAAATTTAAAAAAATTAAAAAGTAGCAAACTCCTATTTGGCATATTATTGTCCTCTAATGTAAAATTACACACAGCCGGGGCTAGGGTTGTAGCTCAGTGGTAGAACGCTCACCTAGCATGTGTAGGGCACTGGGTTCAATCCTTAGCACCATATAAAAATAAAAAAAATTAAAGGCATTATGTCAACTACAACTAAAAACAAGTTTTAAAAAATTACACATAGCCTCCCTGATTAATCAAGTTTTGTTAAAATATTAGTAATCAAGACTCATTCAATTCCATTAATTCCATATTTTACATAGACACTCCATTATTTCTCAAGAGTGTTATGTTTAACACCCATTTTCAGTATTATGTGTGTGTGTATGTGTATACTTGATATACTTAAAATTATCCTTATTTTGCTGATGTAAAATAATAATTAAGAGGTCCATATCTTTTCTTGAAATAAAATCAGACCTAGTAAGGAATGAAAATTCAGTGAATAACTACTGTAAAGTAGTAAAGCCCTTTACATTCTAAATCCAGAGATTGTGACCAGAGAAATGAAATTTACTGACACTCATCATTGTGAAGTGTTCAAAAGTCAACTCAACAAGTTTCTTTCTGCTCCTAATTTCACATTTTTAGTGAGAATGCTTAATTGGAATTATGTTCTTCAAAAAGATGTCAAAGCTGTTATAAATTCTAAGAGATCCTCAGAAAATATTCTGTTCCTTGTGGGTCTACTAAAATGCAATCCCAAATTAGAAAATTGCATTCAACATTAGAAGTTCTGCTGTTAATGACCCAGAAGAGAGGAAAATAAACATTATATTGGTAGGAAAACCAAATCCCAATTCAGTCATTCATTTTGTTGGACAACTTTGTTCAAATCAGAAATGCCATCTAGATGCATATATTGTCAATCATAAAACAAAACACTGACTTAAATAGATAATCCTCATAGTGTCTAATTGATCACAAATTCTCAAATCTTGGGCCTAGATCTTGATAGGTTTTGCAATTTATATGTTTAAATTGGCTGAGCTATATTATATGATTTTGATGGTAAAACAGGCACATTTAAGCTAACCTGAAATTATGAAATGTTAAATTTCATAGACTAGAGAGATCATTAATCATTATAGATGATTATTTGACTTTACCATAATTATAATGTGAACCTGACCAGTGAGAATAATTACTGTTCCTTTTAAAATGCTATTTTACATAGAATAATTTATAATAATTAAGCCAGAGAGATGAGGAAGATTCAGTAAGAGTAAGCAGAAGACTTGAAAGGGTAAAGTTTCTAAGCTGCTTCTAAACTGCAAAGCCTGAGTTACACCCAGAACCTGAAATTCCTGAGGCAGTTAAGACAACGCCCTACTGGCCATTTAGTTGATTAATAGCCTAGGGCTCTGTGCAGCTTGTCACATAGGCATCACAGGGCCTAAACCAATCAGTTTG
Source organism: Marmota marmota marmota (assembly GCF_001458135.2). Taxonomy (NCBI): domain Eukaryota; kingdom Metazoa; phylum Chordata; class Mammalia; order Rodentia; family Sciuridae; genus Marmota; species Marmota marmota. Next base: position 23,980,864 of record NW_026000249.1, read on the forward strand.
AATGTAACCCCCTCCTTAGGAATGACCTATCACTCCAGCCTGCCCTGTTCCCGCCAATGTATGTACTAATCAAGTCTAAGAATTATTGTTTGACTTTCCCGTGGTGTATGGTGATTTGTTAAAGGAGACTGTGATGTATGTAAAGTCGCCGCCCTCCCCCAAAAAGTGTACTTAAGCATTGTTCAACCCCGGCTCTGGGCTCTGAGCTGCTCTCCCTTCTTGAGTGAGCACGGAGCCCCAGCGTGCTGGAATGGATCCCCAATAAATAAATCCCCTTCTGCAATTGCATGAGTCAGTCTCTTGGTGGTCTCTTCCTCCGATGCTTCGCCGGACCCTTACACAGTCAATCTTAACACAATCTAAACTGTATGCCTGAGAGATTATTCCAGAAGGCATTATATACTAGAATGGATTGTGTAATAAACATATGGTGTGCTATAGGGTATTTTCCTGGTATTAGGGGACAGACAAATGTGAATGGTGGGAACACGAGGTTGAGAGAATAATTCTACCAAATGGGCCCATGGTGATGACCCCCACATGCTTTCTTTTTTAAGAAGCAATTTACCTGCAGCCCTGACTGGCCTAAACACATAGGATATGTCACATTCCTCAGCAAACTGCAGAATAAATGCAGGCCCAAGAAAAAATCGATGGGAGGACCCAGGAGATTTTTGTGACCAGATCCTGAAACTCTGGGAGATAAGAATAGTTCTGCCTAAGCATAAAATCTGCAAGAATGTATGATTAAGAATCCAATTAGAACCAATTAGCATGGCCAAGGTGACCTAGAGTTTCCATGACAGTGGGGACTTGAAAGTCTGATGTCACTCTGCTGTTAGTCAAAAATCAAGAGGTAGCACATACCTGTAATTGAAAGGACACTCGCAGAGTCCACACAAAGTCCAAAGACCATACCACACACCTGAACATCACACACAAGAGATTTATTGTCAGTAACATGAAGTATACTGAGGAGGCTGTCCCTCCGAGGAGAGCAGCAGCCTGTCCACACTCACAAAGCAGCTTTATAGCCTGAAAGAGGAACCTCATAAATTACTTAGGCATTTAATCTGGGGTGGGGTTGATTGTACACTTTTTAAGCTGGTGTGGGGTTGATAGCAGGCATGTGTTCTTACTGGGAATTAAGCAGCTTTGCCTCAGAATCAAAACTTTGGAACCTCTAGATAAAATGGCTCCCAATCTAAAATGGCGAATCTGATACCAATATGCGCCCTGATGGTATGGTTAAAATTCACTTGTTAATTTAGGAGATAGTCACTTATTAGATCTTCTGGTGACATCTCCTTCCAGAGGTGGGTGTATGCTCAAGGACAGGTAACTAGGGCAAGAAAAGATAATCCTGTCTCATTCTGTTAGGAATGGGGAGGTGGAGAAGAGAGGGAAAAAAATAGTCCCTTTTAAAAATAAGCCTCAGGGAAAGGAGGGCTATATTCAAAAGGTGAAGTGGATAACTGTTACAATTAGTGGTGTTGAATACCTTTTTGTATATATGGTTGACCACTTGTATGTCGCCTTTGGAGAGAGGTCTGCTAAAGTACTTTGTTCATATTTTAACTGGGTTATTTGTTTACTTTCTAATGACTTGTAGGGGTTCTCTATGTATTTTGGATATTAACTGCATATTAGATATGTGGTTTGCAAATATTTTCTTCAATTCTGGAGGTTTTTCTTTTCACTCTTTTGGTTGTTTCCATTGATATGCAGAATTTTTTTAGTTTGATATAGTCCCATCTATTTTTTTTTTTTAATTTTGATGCCTATACGTTTGGGGCCACATACAAGAAAACATCACCAAGACCAGTATTAAGAAGTTTCAGCTGGGTGCAGTGGCACACACTTGTAATTCCAGCAGCTGGGGAGACTAAGGCAGGAGAATCAAGAGAGTTCAAAGCCAGCCTCAGCAACTCAGTGAGGCGCTGAGTAATGTAGTAAGATCCTGTCTCAAAATAAAACATAAAAAAGGCTGAGGATGTTGTTCAGTGGTTAAACACTCCTGGGTTCAATCCCTGGTACCAACAATAACAAAAAAAAGGGTGCCAGGAGGGGCTGGGGTGGGAATGTAGCCGAGTGGTAAAGTGCCCCTGGGATCAGTCCAAGCACCAAAATAAAATAAATAAAGAAATGAAACTGATAATTAGTCATTGGTTTTGTATCTTGTAGTTTTACATAATTTGTAATTCTAAAAATTATTTTGTGGGATCTTTAGAAAGATTATTAATTATTAAATCATGTCATCTTTGAAGAGAGAACTTTACTTCTTCTATTACTATTTGGATTCCTATTATTTCTTTTTCTTCACAAATCCTGGCTAGAACTTAAGTACTATTTTGAATAGAAGTGGCAAGTTAGGGAGATTTTATAGGAAAAGATTTCAGTTTTTCACTGTCAAGCATGATATAAGCATCTAGCTTTTCATATATAGCTTTTATTGTGCTGAGATAATTTCCTTATATCCCTAGTTCATTTGACTTGTTTCATCATAAAAGTGTTGAATTTTGTTATATGCTTTTTCTGCATCGATTGAAATGGTCATGTGACTTTTAACCTTCATTCTGATAGTCTTTCTCCACACTCTATATTTTCTTCAAAAATGAAAAGATCTATAAAATTAATGTGGGTGTGGAATAATAGGAATTATTTACTGTTTTCTCATCTATTAAGTGGTACTTGAGTTAGTATCCTTGGTCCTATTTGGAATCTTTATAAAATAACTGGTAGTGCCATTGATAAGGAACAGAGAGTAGACCTGCAATAATAAACAAGACATTGGGTACAAAATTCTTATTTTCAGAATTTCTCCTCATATATTTCTTGAAAATGCTGCAGTGCTTATGGTATTATAAGTGTATAATAATTAGTAGGGTGGAAAGTGTGGCTAAAACTGGAGAAGGCTTTGCATCATGTAGGGGATTCAAACTATATATAACCTTATGAACATTTACCACATTGGTTGAGACTTCAGGTGTCTTGTAACCTGTCCTTGTATTGCCAATGGCCATTATGAGGCTAATACAGATTTCCAAGTAATCAGGGACCAGATGAGTTTCCATCTTTTTTAATTTTTAAAAAAGCTTTTTGTTTTTAGTTATCGACAGACATGATATCTTTATTTTATTTTTATTTTTTTATGTGGTGCTGAGGATTGAACCCAGTGCCTCACACATACGAGGCAAGTTTTTTAGTATTGTATAATCCCAGCCCAGTTTTCATTTTCTTTATGTTACCCAGAGTACTAACAGGTTTGCAGGGAAGGTTTAGCTACAAAAATTAAAAAAAAAAAATACTAAAAAGCTGAATTTAAATAAAAAAGCAGATGGAATGAGGAAGTTATTTAAAATGATGAGAAAAAAAGAGTGAAATCACCATCAAGTAATAGCCAGTCCTTTCCACTAAAAAGAATCTTACATAAAACCCTAATTATGTGGCTAAATGTAAAATTACATTAAAAAATTCAACAGAAAATAAAAATTTAAATAATGTTTTCACCTCCATAGTCAACAAAAATTGAGCAAAATATCATGATTTTTAAATGCTTAGGCATTAATTATGATAAAACAGTTGCATTCTTGTGGAAAACAGACTGGTCACGAAGCAGCAAGCAGCACTCTGAGAGAAGGAGAACTCCAAACTTTATTTTAGGCTAGTGGGCCCAGAGAATAAACTCCAAATTTTGAGTTGTGATCCACAGTTTCTCACAACAGTTATAGTTATTTGGTTTCCTCTTAGACCTATCCTATCATGGGGCTTTTTTCCTCTTTTAAAAATATTCCTAATCTCTAACATAAAGCATGCTTACAGAAACAGATGAGAAGAAATGGCTCTTTTCACAAGTATCTGTTAAATCTAACCATGAAAGCCTGGCACAGGTGAAGCCAGATTTAAAGATAGGTAGTTAGTGTAGTTAGGTAAATTGGGTCTAATATCTAGGGTACAATAAAGAAAATGGAGACCATATTGAGAATGGAGTCCATAAAGAAGATGGTGTCCAGTCTGAGCCACAGGAAACCAGAACAACACCTGGGGAAATTGAAATGTCAATGTCCCCAAGCCCCCCCCCCCATCCTAAAGAACTGTTAATGAAGTAGCTCCCAGCAAACAGCAAGGTGCTAATCAAACCTCCCTAGGTGCTTCCTGCCCAGATTACTACTCTCTGCCCCATCAGTCCACCTATCTCCCACTTTTGGGCCTTCCCACCTGCATTCTATCACTGCAGGACAGAGGAAAACTTAGATATAAAAAAGGGAAGACCTCCTCCTTCCACAGATTCTGCCTTTCAGTCCCCCTTCTTCCTCCAGAGGGAGAAGTCTTTTCTGCTGTCCTTTAATAAAGCCTTCCACTTTCCACTCTCCACTTGCCTTTGGCGTGCTTCTCTGGTGTTACACTTGAGCATTTGGGGAAGCAAGGACTTATCACCAGTAAACAGCATGAGATGTTGACATTGCAATAAGGAGTTATTTACAATCCAAAAGGTAGCTGAGAAAGGGGAGGAGAACTGACCCTTTCCCCAGTATCGAGGGGGGAAAACTGCAATGTATGAAGTTGAGGGGAGAAATAAAGAATGCCCATGTGCTTTTGCCCCTTTCAATGCTTTATTTACTCAAATTACTCCATACAATTTCACTCTATAGGTTCTTAATCAAGAAAACGAAAATCCTTAATGCTAGGCACTGCAATAGACATAATCAATTCACAGCAAATTAATGACAGACATTTCTTCTGCATGCTAAGTTCAAAAGTCTTAAGCCTTAGGCTTTAGGTTCAGCAGATGCACACTCACTCAGACCATGGTGATCAGAACCAAGGTAGCTTCTCCTGGTGTGGAGTGGAGGACCCGACCCGTTGAGGAGAGGGTGGTAGGAAGAAGTCCAGAGGTGGTAGAATTTGAGAGCAGTGAGGGTCAGGAACAATGACAAGTGATGGGATGTCAGGTCCTCATCAGGCTCTCCAGCTGGAGTGCATCCTTGTTTCGGATGGCTGAATTCCTGCTCTATTATTTATACTAAATTTGTGGGCTTTTGACCCCCCTTTCAATCCTTATCAGCTATCACCGGATTTCTCAGTGACATCATTACCCTGGGGTCAGAAACGTCTGGTCTGGTGGTCTCCACCCTGATCTTCTTGCTTTTCCCTCTTATCAGGCGAGGACAGCCTGCCAGGGGCTTCACTCTGTTTATCAGAGTGAGGGGAAGCAACTTGTTTGAGGCCATACTGGAGGGCTCTGTGGGTGTGCCTACAGGTTTCAAACTGGAGTTTTTTAAATGGAGTTGCTTAGGCTCAGGCCTAAGGCCATCTTAACACCCAGGGATTGGTTTTTTACCATAAAGCTTTTTATAATTTCGTTTCTCAACCAGGTCTGGTTTAGCCATCACAGCATGTTGATTGTAAAATATTTGAAAGTCCATATAATGCAGATTGCTAGCAGAATCTCTGCATTAGTGGAGATAAAAACAAAACAAAACAAACCATACAAGAGAATCAAAGATAATGAAATTAGAAGCACTATAAAGGATCATTCAGTGGTCTAGTTTTTTTTTTTTTTTTTTTCATATAAATATGTAGAAGATGGCCAGAGTGACAGTCAATATATTTAGCAGTTGATATGGCAGATCATCAGACTAAATTGTTGTAGATCATGAATCTTCAAGAAGGCCTTGGAGGTCTTTTCCCTGTGAGTGGGTGTCTCCTTCTGTTGACCTTTTGTTTGACTCAGAAAGGCTAAATGAAACACTTTGCTCTGTAGAGCCCTGGTGTGGGACTGGGTCAATTTGCATGAATTGTTCCAGGATGCTCACTCCCACCTGGCTACTCCAAGTCAACAATGCCTGGACTGTCAGCTCATCTATTTCTCATCAAGGTTTATTGACATGAAAGGGCAACAAAGGACTGAATGATAAATCTACAAAGGGGAAAGAAGGGGACTAGGCTGCTTCAATAAAAACTGAAGTGTATGGGGGCAGATTATGCCATAGCAACTAGAATTGACTTTTAACCCAGTCCCCTGGTCAAAATCCTTAATTGATACCCCTGCCTCTGTTGTGCAGATAAGGCAAAAAAGTCTATTGACTTCCTACTTGAAAATTCAGGACTAGATAGATATTCACAGGTTAGGCACCATAATGAAAACAGGACAGGGTTGTGTCAATAAATTGCTGTATGTTTTGCTGTTTTTGCATGGGGATCTGTCAACCTCTCCTCCAGAAGATTCATTTCTTCTGGGACTGAGTCATAACTCAATTTGAGGTTCAGTCATTTAATCTGCCCCCCACCTAAAGGACAGCAGACATTTCTTTGGATTTCTAGCATTTGATAGTATGTTTTTTTAGGTCTTTTGTAGGTTTTCCCTTTAGAATTTTATTAATCTCTTTGGGAATTTTAAAAACTGTTCCTAATGTCAAAGAGCTTTTACATAAATCATTTTATTTTTATTTTCATTTGAAAATTCAAATGGAAAAGACAAGAAGAAAACGAATGCTTTTTTTTGATAGTAGTGTTGGTTAAAAAAATAAAAAAGGTTTCCATTTTGTACATGTAAAGCTGCCCCCCAAATTACATAATTATAATTTTATCAGGTAACTTTAATAGCAAAACAGTTATGGCACATTTAATAATAACAGGAGTCAACTAGGTGGACTTGAACATTATCTAATGGTGTGTGTAATAGTATTTTTCAATATAATTGACTGTATAATTTAATTCATGTATTCCCTTTATAAATTATTATAATCTATTATAATCCATTAGATTGAGGGTATTAGTTCTCATTTGTCAGCATTATAATTTCACAATTTTTGCTTTTTGCTGATTTTCTTCTTTTAATGACAAAATATATTTAATCAAAAGAAATGTTTTTATAAATTACATGCAAAATTAAGTACAATTATACTGCTTAATTGATATAAAAATTATGGAGTGTAAAACATTTATGCACTGTGTAATCACATTTTGGCTAACATTGGACTGCATATATGGTGGTGGTCCCATAAGATTATAATTAAGCAGAAAAATTCCTATCACCTGCTGATGCAGCCATCCTAACATGGTAGTACAATATACTACTCATGAATTTATGGTGATGCTGACATGAACACACCTACTAAGCTGCCAGTCAGATAAAAGAGTAGAAGATATGGTTATGTATTGTATATATTACTTGATAATGATAATAAATTTCTATGCTGTTGATTTATGTGTTATACTAGACTTTTTATCATTGTTTTATAGTATACTCCTACTTATTTAAAAAGGTCAGCTGTAAAACAGTGTTAGGCAAATCCTTCAGAAGGTATTACAGAAAAAGGCATTGTTATCATAGAAGATGACAGCTACATGAGTTACAGTGCCCCTGAAGACTTCCCATAGGATAAGATATGGAGGTGGAAGACAGTGGTAATGATCCAAACCTCATGTAGGCCTAGGGTAATGTGTCTGCTTGTGTCTTCATTTTTAACAAAAAGATTTTTAAAAATTGAAAAACATAAAAAAACTTTTCAAAATAGAAAAAACAGTAGTTATAGAATAAGAATATTAAAATAACAGCCAGGTGCAGTGGCACATGCCTGTAGTCTTAGCAACTCAGGAGGCTAAGGCAGGAGGATCGTAAGTTCAAAGCCACCTCAGCACGTTAGCAAGACCCTAAGCAACTTAGTGAGAACCTGTCTCAAAATAAAAAATAGAAAGGGCTGGGGCTATAGCTCAGTGGTAGAGTGCCTGCCTCACACATGTAAAGCACTGGGTTTGATCCTCAGCACCACATAAAAATAAATAAACAAAGATACTGTGTCTATCTACAATTTTAAAAAAATATATTTAAAAAAATAAAAAATAGAAAGGGCTGAAGATGTGGCTTATTGATTGGTAAAGTGCCTCTAGTTTCAATCCCCAGTCCAAAAAATATATATATATATTATAGCTATACAATATGTTCGTGTTTTAATCTGACTACAAAGGGTCAAAACATTTTTTAATTAAAAATTTATAAAGAAAAAAAGATTGAGCCAGGAGGATCATGAGTTCAAGGCCAGCCTCAGCAACTTAATGAGGCCCTAAACAACCTAGCATGACCCTGTCTTTAAATAAAATATAAAGAAGGGAGGCCAAGGATGAGGCTCAATGGTTAAGTGCTTCTGGGTTCAATGCCTGGTACCAAAAAGGAAAACAGAAAAAGAAAGTTATAGTAAGCTAAGGTCTATTTATTATTAAAGAAAGAAAATATATTTTATTTGTAAATTTAGTGAAGACTAAATGTATAGTGTTTATAAAATCTATAACAATGTCATGTCCTAGGCCTTTGCATTCACTTACCACTCACTGACTCACCCAAAGTAACGTCTAGTCCTGCAAGCTCCATTTATGATAAGTGTCCTATGTAGTTGTACCTCTTATTTACCTTTTATACATTGTTTTTACTATACATTTTCTACATTTAGATACACAAATACTTATAATTCTGTTATAGCTGCCCACAGTATTTAGTATAGTTACATGCTGTATAGGTTTGCAGCCTAAGAGCAATATGCTACACCAAATAGCTTAGGTGAACAGTAGGCTGTACCACCTAGGTTTGCATGAATATTATCTATAACATTCACACATTGACAACAGTTTGTAACAGTGCATTTCTCGGAATACATCCCTGTCATTAAGCAACTTATGATTGTATTAATATTCCAATAGCCCAAATCCAAGAATAACATTGCCTTCCTTATGCTATTGAGAATCAACCTTAGCATTTTCCTAAGTCTATATTACAAATTAATATAACAAAGGTATTCAGAAGCTTTTGATCAAACTACTGCTCACATTATACTTGTTTTTACAAATTCAGGAGAACTGATTTACATCAAATATATTTTAGTGGAGAATAGTAAAAGACCAAATATTATTGTAAAACAACATTTTTATAAGTAACAATTTAAGTATAAAATCAAAATTGTATGTATTAATATATTATATACATTAATTTTACATATATTAATATACTATGTAATTTTTTATGTTTAAACAATTCTACAGACAATAGGTAAGAACAATATTTCATTCAAGTCAATACACAGCATTGACGTTCTGGGAAAAGGTAATGATGTAAAACCTTCCTTTTAAAATTGCTGTACTCTCCATTGCTGACTTTGAATAATCAAGCTTCCATGAATTCTACAGCCACAAATAAATTCATTCTTTCAGCAGCCTGAGGGATTTTGGAAACAGATTCTTCCTCAGTTGAACCTTTGAAGAACTAATCCTTTATTGAAGAGTTGAGACCTTAAGCAGGATACCCAGCCAGGTGCATTTCTGGAGGGGATACTAGAGGGGGATACTGCTGGTCAAAGAATATAATCCCACACTTCAAAAGACCACCTGCTGCCTTCAAGTCACTTATTACTGGTTACTACATTAAAAGCATAAACCACAATTCTGTTCTTACCTTGTTGTTACTCTTGTTTGAGTAACACATGTGGATGTCAAAAGGAAGAAAGTAGGGCTCCAGGCCCAAAGTTCCTTCCACTGCCAAATAAAGAGCAGTCTCTGAGAATACCACTGTAATGAAACTGGACTTAACTGTTGCCAAAACATGAAGCACAGATTGTTTGCGTATCATTTCGTAAGTGCTATTCAAACAAAGGAAATGTTTCAATTAGTGATTAACATTTTGGGATACATAAAAATGTTAAAAGCATTAGAACATAACATTAAACGATGACAGGAACATTTTAAAATAAAAGCATGAGTGACCCCAGGTCAAGCTTAGATATAACGAAATGCATAATGATGACCCCCTACAATAAAAATTACTTTACAAAGGGAACTTCACTATTTAAAATTAACATGAGCTGGATATGGTGGCAAAGGCCTCTAATCCCAGTGGTTCAGGAAGATGAGGCAGGAGGGGGACAAGTTCAAAGCCAGCTTCAGCAACTTAGTGAGGCCCTAAGCAACTCAGCAAGATCCTGTCTCTATATAAAATATAAAGAAGGACTGAGGATGTGCCTCAGTGGTTAAGCACCCCTGGATTCAATCCCTGGTACCCCCCCCAAAAAAAAAAAATAACCTGGATATACATAGTAAAAGGGTCACTCATGAATCTCCAACTTTTTATTGGCTGTGTAAATTCTACCGTTTACAAAGTATAATGAACAGAAAATTAAGGACTGTCTTATATACTCAAATATATACACACTTTTGTTTTTAGTAGTTTTAAAATGAGTCCATGTATTCTTTTATACTGCCTTGAATGTGAGGATATGGTGCACCAGCCTTAGTGATGTCATCCTAACAAACAGTATGCTAAAATGTGGCAGTGGTGAAGCAATGGGATTTCTGACACTAAATCAGATAATATAATACAATTTCTGCCTATTTCTCTCACTTTCCTGGATCATTTGCCTTTAGAACCCAGATGCCATTCTGCAAAGAACCTTGGGTCACCTGAAAGTGTCCAAGCCCATGGTCCCGGTTGAGGTCCCAGGCAAAAGGCAGCATTAACCATAAACTATGTGAGTGACAAAACCATCAAAATGACTCAAGATTCAGCTTCTATCTGAGGACGACAGCATAAGACACCCTGAGCTAGAGTCATCCAGCTGAGTTCAGTTACCCTAAAAATAAGCAATAAACACTATAAATGATTTTTGTTGTTTTGTGCTAATACATTTGTAATGGTTTGTTCTATAACTGTGGATAACCAAACTGTTTCTATATTCATTTTCCTATCCATTTTTTCTAGCCATCTTTTCTAGACCTGTAGCTCTTTCATAAAACAAATCTGTGCTATCTTTATAATTCTATATTTTATGATACTTGTCACCTAAATAGGTTTAAGCAATTCAAAATAAAACAAAAGAGACATAAAGGATACATATTTAAACACATTCCTATGCATCGGAAGAAACTGAGACTCAACAGGAAAAGGAGAGATGTGGGCAGAGTCCCCCAAAGGGTTATCAACAAAAAAGGTGGAGAACCAACACCTTAGCCTCCCATCCAGCCAACGATCCCCAGGGTTTGCCATTCTGACTATAGCTGTAAACACCTCTTGCTGAATATTTCATTTCATAGTATGCTTTACACATAAAAATCAGACATGAAAACATAAAAATTTTATTTGAGATACTCACTGGTTTTTAAGCTATTTTGAAAATGGCAATATTCCTGAATGTTGTCAAATCCACTGCTATTTACCCCAAAAAACAGGAAAACAATTTGAATAGCACACACAAAACATTCAAAGACAGTTCTCTGTCTTAATTAAATTTTATATAGCCTTTAAAGTGAAAACTAACTCCAATGTGATTGGCAAAAACCACAGATATATTTCATATATGCTTTACTTTTCCATATTGTTTTATATTTTTAATAAGAAAACTAAAAAAATTATATTTCTATTTCTCGTTTTTATTAAATGATGCATATTTACTCTGAAAGAGTGCGACGTACAAGTTGAATAATAATACCAATAATAACCCCAATTCAAAGACTGTAGATGGTAGCCATTTAGGACTAAACAAGTACTCCCTCCAAAAATGAGACTAAAGCTTGCTCTTTTGAAAATTTATCTTCAGTACATTTAAGTTTTCCATATTTATTTTTCCTCATAAAACTTGGAGACTTGGGCAGCTGTACTGGTTGCACTTCTGATGATTAATTAGTAGATGAGAGCCTGAGCATAATTTTCAGAACCCATCAAAACCAGCTAAAGCCGGGCATGGTGGCTCATGCCTGTAATCCCAGCAGTTCAGGAGGCTGAGACAGGAGAATAGAGAGTTCAAAGCCAGCCTCAACAATAGCAAGGTGCTAAGCAATTCAGTGAGACCCTGTCTCTAATAAAATACAAAATAGGGCTGGGGATGTGGCTCCGTGGTTGTGTGCCCCTGAGTTCAATCCCCAGTACCCAAAATACTACTACTACTACTACTACTACTACTACTACTACTACTACTACTACTAATACTAATAATAATAATAACAATAATAATAACCCAGCCAAATTCCTCTTCTCTTAGTATTTCTGATAAATTTATTCAACAAAATGTCATTAATATGTGATCTCTCAGAAACTCTTTCCCTAATATACTTTTTGCAGAATAAAACAAAAGTATTTTTGCTTACGGGAAAATCTGTTTTTGCTTGACCCACTCTTCCCAAAATATCCTCTCATTTTTCTTTTTTTTTCCCCCTTGGTACTAGAGATTAAACTCAGGGGCACTTAACCACTTAGCCACATCCCAGCCCTATTTTGTATTTTATTTAGAGACAGGGTCTCACAGACTTGCTAAGTGCATCACCATTGCTGAGGCTGGATTTGAACTGGCAATCCTCTTGCCTCAGGCTCCTGAGCCATTGGGATTACAGGATGTGTCACTACGCCAAGCTCCTCTCATTTTCTTCATTTTATTTTTATAAATGGCACTATATTTTTATGCTACATTCTTGTTTGTGTGTGTTTATTTATTTATTTAGTTTGTTTGTTTATTTTTGTGGTGCTGGGAATCAACAGCAGGATCTTGTGCATGCAAGGCAGGCACTCTACCGACTGAGCTATATATAACCTTAGCTGTTACACTACATTCTTTATGAGGTAATATATATAATTTTGTCAATTTTCCTATGTTTCTACTCATAGGCATTCTGGTTGACAGTTTAGATAACATCCTTTTTTCCAGAGTTAAGAACATAATATTTTGAAGGTTTGATATACATTTAATTTAAAGTTTTCATGGAAATAACTGGATATTTTAGCATTATAAAGGAGACATACACAAAATAGAAAAAGATGTATTTCTTAATATATATCTCCATTGCTCTTTTTGATAATAAATTGCTGGAGTAGCATGGCTACCTAATTAAAATCCACAGATAATCTCTGTGGTAGGCAGAATAATGTTTCTCCCCAAAGAATCCATTTCTGAATTACCAGATTTTATGAATATATTTCATTACATGAGAAAGGGTATTAAGATTACAATGGAATTAAGGTTGTCAATCAGTTGACCACGTGTTGGGAAGACTATCCTGGATTATCAGGGGAATCAATGTAAATGCTACTGTGTCTTTATAAGTAAAAAAAAGGAGGAGGGGATGCAGAGGAAGATTTGAGTACAGAAAGGAGGTCACAATGATGGATTTGAAAATGGCCCAATCTGCCACTGCTGTTTCATGAAAGAGGGTCATAATAATAGGAAGATATCTAGCTTCTAGAAACTATAAAAAGCAAGGAGGCTGACTCTCTCCTAGAGAACTCCCAAAGGAATATAGGCCCAATGACACCTTGATTGTAGCTGAATGAAGCCTGCATAAGACTTGTGACCTACAGAAATTTAAGATAATAATATGTGTTCTTTTAAGTCACTAAAAAAGTGGTAATTTGTTATAGTAACAATAAGAAACTAATAAAATCTCCAAATTTTATTTTATGCAATATTTGCGATCTCTGTTCCTTCAATCGTTTTTACCATAGTGAGTAGAAAATCGAGTAATTTGAGTTCCATTTGAATTGAATTTTGTTGTAGAGCAGTTCATGAAAGCAACTTTTGAAGAGACCAAAAAATTACTGTATAACAATAGGAAAACAAGCAACCTGATGAAAGAGTGAGCCAAGGACCTGAACAGACACCTTAGCAAAGAAGATAGGTGTATGGCAAATATGCACACGAGAAGATGCTCCACATCATATTTCACCAGGGAATTACAAATTAAAGCAGTAATGATAGCTGGGCATGGTGGCACACACCTATAATTCCAGTGGCTCAAGAGGCTTAGACAGGAGGATCGCAAGTTCAAAGCCAGCCTCAGCAGTTTAGTGAGGCCCTAAGCAATTTAGCAAGACCTTCTCTCATATATATATATATATATATATATATA
>NW_026000249.1:23995801-24010733 GCF_001458135.2 Marmota marmota marmota
AGGCAAAACCAAAACAGCAATGGTATACCACTACAGAGGAATATTCATTTGCTATGGATGGAACTGCAAGATTTGAAGATAGTTTGTCAGTTTTTTTCAAACATGATCTCACTGATATTCACTTTAAGGAGTTAAAAACTTATTTTCACATAAAAACCTGCATAGAGATGTTTATAGCATTCTTTATTCTACTTCACAAAGCTTGGAAGCAACACAGATGTTCTTCAGTAAATGAACAGATAAATAAACTGTGGTACATCCAGACAATTGAATATTATTCAGCTCAAAAAATAAATGTGTTAGTCAATCATGAAAAGACTTGATAGAATCCTAAATGCATAATACTAAGTTAAAGAAGTCAATCTGAAAAGGCTATGTACTGCCTGGTTTCAATTCTATGAAATTCTGGAAAGGCAAAACTATGGAGACAGTAAAAAAAATCATTGCCAGGTGTTGGGGGTATTGGGGGTGGATATTAATAGATGCATCAGATGGATCAGACAGAAATTTTTATAATGATGAAAATATTCTGTATGAGACTACAACTGTGGGCATGTCATTATACATTTGTCTGAACCCATAAAATGCGTGACAAGCATAAACCATAGAATATACAATAAGCATAATCCTTAAAGTAAACTATGGACTTTGAGTGATTATAAAATATCAGTATAGGTTCACTGATCATAACAAATGGATGATTCTGATGGGGGATATTAATAATGGGACAGGCTGTGAATGCATAGGGACAGGGAGCATATGGTAAATCTCATACTTCTCAATTTTGCTATGAACCTAAAACTGTTCTAAAAATAATTTTTAAGAAATTGCTTCATCCCCCAAAGTGTCTCTGAAACCCAGGAAACTTGAGTTAACTGTAACCATTACTGGCAAAACAAGTTAGAAAATCCCCAAGAACCTAGGAATTTGTACAGATTTGTTTATAAAACTAATCACTATCATAAGGATTGCTTCAGAGAAGTCAGAAAATAATGTGATATAATGATGCATCTTGGGAAGATTATATTCTTACCTAATGTTCCTGATTATTCATGTTCAGAAACAAACCCATATTGTTTATAAAACAATATCATGCATGCCTTGAAGACAAACCAACAACAACAAAACCTTCTTGGGAAGTGACATGAGAGGTTCAAATTTTAAATTCATTCCATCTTCCAGGAGTCCAGGAGTCTAGCAATAAAGAGACAGTGCCATATGGAAGATAGTAAAAACAGGATGTATGCTGCATTTTGCAGCATTTTTACCTCTGGGAAATTATTGAGTATCTAAAGCAAGGGGCCCTAATTTGGGATTCAAGAACAGAGTAGATCTGTGAATTTTAAAGGGAGAGAATTCCATCTTAATTTTTACTAACCTTTAACTACAATATAGCATTCACAAATACAGCAGTATTACTTGTACACATAACTTGGACACCAAAGAATCACAGATACTTACATCACATTTCAGTTGTTGACACTATCTTGTAATACTGTTTACAGTCACCATTACAGTGAATGATTGGTAATTAGTAGCCACACAGGTCTTTTTATATGTTGTACTAATCAAGAAGTACACATTTTAATATGACACTTTTTACATTTTGATAATCTATTGATATGGTATTAGTTTCCCTATAATCCCTTTTTAATTTTATTTACTTATTTATGTATTTGCTTATTTTCCTGTGCTGATGACTGAACCAGAGTCTTATGCATGCTAGGCCAACACTCCACTGTTGAACATCCCCAGTGCTTCTTTCTCATAATTTTTGCATTTTATTTTATGTATTTAAAAGAACCCTATCCTGTGAGTTGCATTGCATAGACTTCATGAAAATGTCAAAGAAGGTGATGGCCTAAGAAAAGTATAGAAAGCCTAAAACAGAGCAGGAGTTTCAAGGTGAATTATTACTCTTTTTCTCTTAAATATTTATTTTTCAGTTGTAGTTGGACACAATACCTTTATTTTGTTTATTTATTTTTATGTGATGCTGAGGATCAAACTCAGGGCTTTGCACATGCTAGGCAAGCGCTCAACCACTGAGCCACAACCCCAGCCCTGAATTATTACTCTTAGTAATACATACCTGGTTTGTGATTTGCTGGAGTTTACTTAGAGGCCTACTTAATTCCAGTTACTGCTTAATTATTCAGTATAAGAGAATGCAATATTATGAAATCATGGTTCTTCAGAATCTAGCTTTTAGTGAGTATATTTGTCCTTCCAACTGCTATGCCAAAATGCTTGACAACTGAGTAATAAAGAAAAGAGGTTTATTCAACTCATCATTTTGGGGGTTCTCAAAGAAGTTCAAGATCTGGCAGCCCCATTTGGTTGGCTTCTAGTGGGGGCCTCAAGGCCAATGGTATCATGTTGTAGTGCTTCTGAGAAGAATCATGTGGAGAGATAGGAAGTCAGACAGAAATTCTGGGGTCAGTCTTGCTCCTTTATAATAACTCACACTTGAAAGAAGAACTAACTCATTCTATAAGAGCAGCATCAATTCCTTCTGAGGGCAGTACCCCACATGATCTAATTACTTTGCATCAAGCTAACAGCTCCCAACATTGACACACTGAGGACCAAGTTTCTGACATTTCCGACATAATCAAACTATATCTAAACCATGTCAGTAAAGCTTTTAGAAAGAAGCAGGACCCACAGAAATATCTCTACCAAGGTCGCCTTCTACTTGACTGATCATTCTTGGTCAAGTCACTCTGAGATACAATAAGGAATGATGAAGTCCCTTAGCTCATGTAGTATACTTTCTGAAATGTAATGTAGACCTGTAAGAAGCAATTATAAAGCATAATGATAAACACTACAATTCTGTTTCAGCTTGCATTCACACTCTCCTATGCTGACCCATTATTGGTCCATATGTACTTGGGTTTATGTCTTATGCTTCCACTTACCTATATCCCCATTGCTGTTACCATTCCCCTTTTCATACTCCCTCTTCTAGTAGGAATTTCTTCTCTAGACTCTGGCCATCAAGATTTTCATTTTTCAGAGCCAAATTGCATATCAAAAGTGAAAAACGCAAAGTAGAATACATGCATGGAAAAGGGCTTAATAGCTGGGTGTGGTGATGCACACCTGTAATCCCAGCATTTTAGTAGACTGAGGCAGAAGGACTGGAAGTTCAAAGCCAAACTCAGAAAATTTAGTGAGGCCCTAAACAACTCAGAGAGATCCTATCTCTAAAATATAAAAAGGGGCTTGGGATGTGCTTCAGTGGTTAAGCGCCCCAGGTTCAATCCCCAGTATCAAAAAAAAAAAAAAAAGGTTAATACTATATAATTTTCCTTACATATCTTATATTTCACTAAGTTCTTTTTAATACCTAGAAATGCTTCTATCAACTCACAGAGCATTTTTTTCATGCATTCTGTCTTGTACAACAGCAAACATTTGTATAGTTCTGATTTTTTCCTGTACTTGATGGTGGTATATTTGAGGACCAGATCTGTGACTTGACATTAATTACTATACTCTTCCTATACTAAAAAGAGTAGTTTGAAATTCCATCTCATAATGTATTTGTTGAATAACTACATAGCTCAATATTGCTGATTAACACAGGAAATCATAATTTAGAAAATTATTTTCAGAGTTCTCATTTCTTAGCATAGCTGATCCATTAATCAATTTTAAATTGTGGTTAAAAATCGGTCTTTTATACTGATCCATGCCAGCTAATTCCTTTGGGATTAACTAGAATAAGAACTTGTTATCTGTTCTTGCTTATGCAAATGCTTTATATTCCCATAAAGTAAAATGTGCAATGAATATAAAGTCTATCACCCATGCCATTTCAGAGATTTTCTGTAAATTCATTGCATACAAAAAAGTTTGTAGATAAAGGCATTTAAAAAATTTAATAACAGTTTTTGTCATATTTTAACAACACCTGATAAATAATTTCTGTACCATAAGGCTCATTTAAGAAGAAAAAATACAATCATTTGGGACACATTAACTGAAATTTTCTGGAGAGGATTAGCAGATACTATAGACTAGGTCATGCTACTGTAACAACCTACCTCTAAAGTTAGTAATTTAGCATCACAGTTTATTTCTTGCTCATATTACATATTACATGACCAACATAGATGGAGAATATGCACCCAGAGATCCATGTTGAAGGAGGTTTAAGTTCCTCATTTGTTTCTATGGTCATTGTAGCAAGAGAAGAATATCAGAAAATATGACTCAATTGCTCTTAAATTTATAAATAATGTTATCACCTTCCATATGTTTTTTTGCTAAATAAGTTGTATGTTCACACAAAACTGCAACATTGGTAAGAAAGTATGATATTACTATATGTTTAGAAAGAAAACATTAATATTTGTAAAAAACAAAAACAATTCAGATGTAGAATATTTCCAAAAATATTTTGGAAAAAGGTACTAGGGATTTAACCCAGTGGGTGCTTTACCGCTGAGTCACACTCACAGCCCCAGTCCTTTTTTATTTTTGAGACAAGGTCTCAAATTGCAGAGGCTGTTCTCCAACTTGCAATCTTCCTGCCTCAGCCTGGGATTACAGGCGTGCACCACTGCACCCCACAGTATTTTTTTTTTAATTCCCAGATTATCCTGTTGATTAAACCTAAAGACCAAACTGGGTTTTCCACTGATACAATGTCATGTTATTACACTTTAGATTACCTAAGAAAGTTAACCATAGCAATATTTCCATTCTGGTTATGATTTAAAATGTGCATTCTGTTAGGTAAAACTTGACATGGGCAATACCTTTTTAAACATATCCTCCCCTAGAATAAGAGTCATCTCACAATCACTCTGACTCAGTCTGACCTTAAACCCCAGAATCATGTAAAGAAAGGAAATTGTTATCTGGGACTAGAATCCTGAAAACACCTAGTTGGACAGTGACCACCTCAAAGAATGATGGTAATGAACAAAAAGACCCTTCTCTGACAACCCACTAGCAACAGCCTAACTTGCAAAATTTCTCCCACTCCATGCCCCTACGTCTACCCCAGGCTATAAGGAGAAGATGGGTCTCAGTCTCCACTGGGTTCCCCTCCACAGTTTTGTACCCAATAAACCTGTTACTGTTGAGCCACCTCTCCTCTCTCTTTATTCACTTCTT
This sequence comes from Marmota marmota marmota, assembly GCF_001458135.2. Classification (NCBI taxonomy): domain Eukaryota; kingdom Metazoa; phylum Chordata; class Mammalia; order Rodentia; family Sciuridae; genus Marmota; species Marmota marmota. Next base: position 24,000,935 of record NW_026000249.1, read on the forward strand.
TCCTTACACATTCCTATATTTTATTTGTGTCTGGAATTCTCTTCAAAAATATGTTAAGTAGAACTTAAAAACTTAGAAAAAATGTTAAGAACTTTATGATAAATGTGATCTTATAGCATTTCTAAGTGTTATTTTCCTAGAGATATATTTAAGGCTCAAAAGACCTCATCAGGCCTATGATGCCACATTGATGAAATCATATAACTTTGAGTGATTTGGAAAAAAAAAATTATTTCTGTATACTCTCAGGGAGGAGACTCTGGATTTTCACTCCCCAACCATTTACCCTTCCCTACTCACTGATAAAACCTTGATTTTGTTTAGTCATATTAGACAGTCTGTTTTCTAACTAGGTCTGATCATATGATTAAAATTTGGTCAATGGGTTACAAGCAGAATTGTGGTGTGGTATTTCAGGAAAGATTTTCAAAAGGGAGAGGGTATGCTCTTATCCTTGCCCTTTCTTTTTTTTTTTTTTTTTTTTTTTTTGCTATCTAAAAAGTGGATATGATAGGTAGAGTTCTGGAAATTTTCACTGATGCTTGAACAAGATCAAATAGATTTTTCTACTACATGCCCCAGCCAGAAGTGTCCTATAGCAAGCAGTCAGGACTCCAGAAGAGGAAGGAAATAAATTCAAACAGCAACCCTTTTAATTGATCTGGTAACTGTCCTATCTCCATTCACATACGAATTTGAAGCTCAGGAGTCAGGGCTTGACTTATGCCAAAGACTTGTATACTAGACATTTTCCATGGGAAACTTTGCCTTTATAAGTAGCACCCTTGCCTCTGATAGAAGACACTATCTTCGCAGAGGTACATAAGAGTAAATCCCATATCCTTTAAATGAATAATTTTGAGTTATTCTTTGATAGTTAATCTACAGGAGTCTAATTGTCCTATATTGGATCATGTTCTCCCTAACCCTATGCTCAATATTACTGCATCTTCATGTTTCTTTTGTCACAGAAAGTCAAGAGAAAGGAACTGAGATAGCCTTATATATGCAAATGGAAAAGACTTGTGAAAAAGAATAGTTAATAATGTTTAAAAACATTCATGGTAGATATAGTTCTTAAGTTGTCCATCATTTGGGGTTGGTAATAATTTTAGATGAGTATTTCCATAGTTTCTTTTCCTACCAAAAATTAAATTACAAATGTTTTTGTACTTCTGTATTTCATTTTGTTTTTCACATGGCAAATTTACCATAAAAAGGAAAATACCTTTACTCATAATTTTAGAATCTATGGCTTCAATTATTTTGGAACACTGAATATAGTTAAACACTTTCCAGAACATTATATAAAGAAAAAAAAACATACTAAAATCTGTGAGACTGAATTTTTATGTTGCATTCCAAATCATGAAAGTGGACTCAATTTTGCTGTTCATTAAACTGAATCAATTTTTTTTGTTACGAAGGCTCACACATACTACAGCATTGCTTTGAAGTTTGACTCTAGTTTTAATATGTAGTACTGTAAATTATTTAAAATAAAAGTAAAGAAAAATCTTTTAAGGCAACTCAGGCAAATGTACATCAGAAGGCAACATTTAATAAAGACGATGCGAGGGACGTAAGAGATTTCTAAAACTGTTTAGCAAAAGGTCAGGCAATAAGAGCATTTAATATCTTCAAATAAGTTAACATAGGAATCTAAAAACTCCTATTTTTATGGTGTATGTAATTCTTCCTTAAGATTACTGCATTAATTCATATTTTATTGTTTACTAATACCACTTGAGAAAGCAAAGCTTTGAATGCCTTAGTTACCTATAAAATGAGCATTTAGTAAAACAGATACACTGAGAGAAAAATCAAAAGGTTACCTCATTTAATAACTCTTCTCATGAAACAATCAATGGAAAAACCAAACATATACAATTCATAAGTTGCTAAAATATTGATTTGAGTACAGTTCACTTTTGAAAATGATACAAGATGGCAACTTGGATATACGAAAAGCAATGGATAATTCCGGAAATGGTGCATATTTGAGAAAACAAAAATGACTTGTGTTGTTTTGTTTCTTAATTAAAAAATAATTGACTAAGAGCAAAATTAATGTTTTGTAGGATTTATAGCATGTGTGAAAGTAAAATGTATAATAATATCATAAAGATCTAGAACTTTCATACATTTTGAGGTTGAATATAAAGTGCTATAACCACTTGGGGAATTTGTTGGCAATGCTTATAGAATTAAACATATACTTCCCATATGACTCTGAAATTCTGATCCCCATTGATTATCCAATAGCAATGAAAATGTGTGCCTCAGAAAGACTTTTAATGCAAATATTCTTGGTGGTCACACACTGGAACACATCAATGGTATATCAACTGATGAAAGATTTTAAAATTTTGTTATATACTACTTAGGGGTAAAGAAATGAACTACTGATACATGCAACAGTGTAAGTGAATTTCCAAAATATTTTGTTGAGTGTAATCAGCAGACAAAAAAGAGTAAATTCCATTAGTTTCATTTATGAGATATTTGGACAGAAAAAACTAATTAATTAATATTGACAGAAAGTAAACCAGGGTTGCATGGGGTCAGAGTTGGTAGAAAATTAACTAAAAAGGGTCATGGAAGAACTTTTGAAGTGATGAAAATATTCTATTTTTTTTGTTATTCACATGGTTAAAGGGTTTATACATTTGTCAAAAAATGTAGTTAAAATGAGTTCTTTCTATGACATGAAAGTTATGAACAACAAAATTTACTAAAGACTAATAAAGAAAGCAGTAGAAAAATCAGTCATTTCTGTTTAGTGCACAGTTTTCTTTAAAACAAGTTTATGTTATAAAATAGTGGATACAGAAACTTTACATTTAAGTTAAATGAAAAACTCTCTTTCTTTAGTATTCTTGCCTTTTTCACTAATGGATTTGATGTCTAGAATGACTAATTTTGACCTGATTGTATATCTCTTGTTTACTCAGTGAGGTATGATTTTCTGATTTATAAAGGAATTTTAAGTGAAAGTTAGAAAATAAATTTATCTATTCCATGAAAAAAAAGAAAGTTAAAATACACTCATTTAATTAATTTATTTATTTTTGTGGTACTGGGGATTGAACCTAGGGCCTTGATTACATGCTAGACAATCATTCTATCATTAAGCTACATCCTTAGCCTCCAAAATACATTTATTTTAATCTTAGAAAGGTTGGCAGAAGCATTAATTGTAATGGTTGCTGATGATTTAACACTGGAAAGTCTCATGTAATCCAAATTGCCCCAATTTTCTACCTGCTCAGTCTTTTTTCACATATAAAAGGATCACATGGATAAACAAGGTATAAAATAAACTATCAACATAGTAGTAAATTTCAATATATGAATCCATTACATTAACAGAAATTTGCATAATTTTCTTTTGTCCTGACCATAATTGTCATATCCCTTTATTCTCTTCCATCTTCAGTAGCTTTCTATACTTTAAAATATATTAAAATTATAAAATAATAAAAGATTTCAAATCAGTGCTTCCATATTCAGAATTCAAAGTGTCTTTCTAAACCATAAACACTGACTTTACAAGTTAAAGAAGATTAAATACTAATGATATCAGGTGCATATTTATTCAATTTCCATGCACTTGAACCTAGTAACACACAAACAAGTGTATTTGAATAAAAGTATGAATAATATAAATTAATTACTTTGAATAGCCTAAAATCAATATGTAAATTCATACTAAATTGATTCAGTATAAATTATACTGAATTCTCTTTGATAAGTAAAAGTTTATAAACTACAAATTTACCAGTAGTACATGCAGTTAACTAATTGCCAGCTTCTGTTAATTGTTATGGCCAAGATACAAATGTTGAAGATATTATCAAGTGATACTGAAATAAATAAAACAATAACCATTTAGAATTATACTGCACAAAAATGCAGATAATTACAAAATCTTCCTGTTTTCATCATTCATGAAAAAGATCTATAATCATAATAAATTGCAGTTTAAAAAGGCTGTCTTCTTTTTCTGCAAATCAAGATACATGTTACAAGAAGTGGAACAATAGAATCCTGGTTTGCTCCTCTGAAGAGTTTGATTTAACTGGTATTGAATGGGGTCCAGAAATTCATCTTTTAAAATGAAACATCCCAAAATTCCCACATCAGAGAAATTTAGTGGAAAAAATGAGTTAATTTAAGAAGGAGGTTTTGTGAAGACCTATAATCTACACGACACACTGTTCTAATAAACAAAGTGACATGCCTAGGACTTCAAAGGCCACATTTGTGCTCTGAGAATCACTCTTCATTTTGACTCGACCACTTCTAGCAAAGGAAAGACCTTAAAAGTATAGTTGAGAAGGCTGCTTCCTCCACCCAAGTTTTTCGTATTCAGTTCAGTACACTCAAACTACTTTCCAAAGTAAAAGAAAATTCAAAAGGACCGAGTAGCAGTACTACATACATATTTTTGTCATTTTAATGTCAGTACATCTAAATATGTTGTTATTAATATCATATGTATTTGTTATTCCTCTTCTTCTTTTGCTTTTTGGTACTGAGGATTGAACCTAGAGTCACTTTACCACTGAGCCATATACTCAGCCCTTTTTATTTATTTATTTTTAATTCTGCAACAGGGTCTCACTAAGTTGTTTAGGGCCTTGATAAGATGCTGAGGCTAGCGTTGAACATGCAATCCTCCTATCTCAGCTTCCTGAGTCACTGGGAAATTAAATCGATTAAAAATAGGCCAGGCCTCATAGTCAAGTACTTTAATCTTCCATTTTAAGTTGATTTTTCTGTCTGGTGTAAGACAGGTGTTCAATTTCTTTCTTTCTTGTTTTCAATTAACAAAAATTAGTGCTAGGGATTGAGCCTAGGGCCTCTCCATGTTAAGCATCCACTCAATCACTCAGCTACAGCTACAGTCTCAATTTCATTGTTTTGTATGTTAATATCCAATTCTCCAAAAAACATTTACTGAAGAGAGTATCTTTTCCCCATTGTGTATTCTTGGTATTCTTGTCAAAACTTGCTTGCTTTTAAATACAATGTGTTGTTTTTTTATTCTGTTACACTAGTATGGTACTATTTTGATTATAGTTATATAGTATATCTTGAAATCAGGTAGTGTAATGCTTCAATCTTTCTTCTTTCTCAAGGTATCTTTGGTCATTCTGGGTCTTTGCTAGTCCCATGTGAATTTTAGGATTGTTTTTTTCTACTTTTGTATAAAATGGCATTTGTATTTTGGTTGAGATAGCATTGAATCTATAAAACACTTTGCATAATATGGATTTTGCTTTTAGAGACACAGATTGATTCAGGAAAGCACATACACATTCAAGGGAAAATGTGGTTATCTCAGGGAAAGGACAATTTTTAGGATAAAGTAAGAAATACACATTCAAGGGATAATACAGGCCATATCAAGATGGAGAAAGAGCCAGTATGGGCATTTTAACAATATTAATTTCTTTAATCCTTAAATTATAAAACTCTTAGGGGAAAAAACCTGATGACATTCTTCAGGACATTAGTTCTGATTTCTTGCATATGACCTCGAAAGTATAGGCAGCAAAAGCAAAAGTAGACAAGTGAGACTAAATCAAACTAAAAATCTTCTGTACAACAAAAGAAATAACAGAGTGAAAAGGCAATCTACCTATAGAAAGGGAGAAAATATTTGCAGATCACATATCTGATAAGGGGTTAATTTCCAAAGTATGTAAGGAACTCCTACAAATCAACAGGTAAAAAAATAAATCCTAAGTAACACAATTGAAAAATGGGTAAAGGATGTGAACACTTTCCCCCAGAGGATACATAAATCACCAACAAATATTGAAAATGGTGCTCAACATCACTAATCATCAGGGAAAGACAAATCAAAGCCACAACTAGATACACCTCACACCTCTTAGAATGGTCATTATCAAAGGCAAAACAAAACAAATGATAACAAGTTCTTGATAAGGATGTGAAGAAACTTGAAGCTTTATGCTCTGTTGGCAGAAAATGTAAAAAAGTGCATCCATTTTGGAAAATAGTATGGAAGTTCCCAAATAAACACAAGTAGAAGAAAGAAATATCTTTTGATCCAACAATCCTACTTCTGAGCATATATACAACAAAATTAGACTCTCAAAAAAATCTGTACTCTCATTTTCATTGAATTTCAGTACTATTCACAATAGCTAATAGATGGATCTAATCCAAGTATTCCTTGACAGAAGAATGGATAAAGTAAGTGTAGTATATACATAAAAGGAAATATTATTCAGCCTTTGAAAAGAAGGAAATCTGCTGTTTGCAAAATCATGGAAGAACCTGGAGGACATTATGCTAACTGAAATCAGCCAGTCACAAAAGGATACACAACAACATGATTCTATTTACATGAAGTATATGAAATTGTTAAACTTATAGAAGCAGAAAATAGAATGGAAGTTGCTAGCTGATGGGGGGAGGGAGAAAAGAAGAGTTGTTTAATGCATATAAAGTTTAAGTTATTCAAATGAATAAGTTAGATATCTGCTGTAGAACACTGTGCCTATAGTTAACAATTTTGTATTATATGCTTGAAAATACATTAAAAGGGCAGATCTTGTGTTGAGTGTTCTTATTACAGAAAAAGAGACATAAGAAAACTTTGGAGGCAATGGATGTTTATTACCTTGATGGTGGTGATAGTATCAGTTTATGCATATGTACAAACTCATCAAATGTTATATATTAAACATCTGCCATTTTCTTTGTGTATCAATTACACTTTGATGTTAAAGAAAGGACAAGTAAGAAAATGAATCAGATTTTTTTATACTTGTTAGCACACATATGAAAGTGAAAGCAAATACAAAACTGCAGTATTTTTCTATAATCCGACACTTGAAAATAAATAGCAGATTCTTTCTTTCCTTATAACTCTGTCTCTACTACTTTTTTATTTGACTTGTAAGGTATCCCAATACTGTATAGTAAAAAACATTCACCATGTGAAATTATCATAGTAAAAGTCAATCTGTGAATTATGCATGACATATGACAGACTTCCTGAAGCACCTATATCACTGTAAAATTACAGTTCAGCAATTACATAAAGAAGTGTCCCTCTCTAGAGAGTAATTTATATTTAAAACCAGGCACTGAATTCTCATTTAGATTTCATAAAATTATGAGACAAAAATCTCTAATGTTCCTTTATATTTCTATAAACCTAAAGGGAATGATTGGTGCAGTTAATTTCGATGATAATCTAATTAGTAAATAGTCCCAGAGGTAAAACATTTTGACACAAAGTTAAAAATATTTAGTCAATGTAATAAATATTTGTTCTCTTATACTCTGTGCATGTACTATTTCAAAATAAGACAGTGTAACTATTGCTTCTATTTGAGAAGCCTCTGTTTAATTATTACAAATATGTTTTCCTTAAAAATAGATGGATGGGTTAGGGTTGTGGCTCAGTGATAGAGCCCAAGACTCTGGGTTTGATCACTAGCACCACCACCAACAACAACAATAAAAAAAAAATAAACAAAAATGAAAAGCAGAAATGGGCTGGGGTATATCAGTGCTAAAGTGCTTGTCTTGCATGCACAAGGCCCTAGTTTGAACCCCAGTGCTGAAGAAAGAAAGAAAGAAAGAAAGAAAGAAAGAAAGAAAGAAAGAAAGAAAGAAAGAAAGAAAGATGGAAGTTATTACTTGTGTTATGGTTTCAATGGGAGATATCCCCCAAAATCTCATGTGTGAGACAATGCAAGAAGGTTCAGAAGATAAATTATTGGGTTATAAGAGTCTTAACCCAATCAGTGAATGAATCCCCTGATAGGGATTAACTGAGTGGTAACTGAAGTGGTAGGGTGTGGCTGGAGGAGGTAGGCATTGTGGGTATGGCTTTGGGGTGTATATTTGAATCTGGTGAGTAAAGTCTCTGTCTGCTTCTTGATCACCATGTGAGCTGCTTCCCTCTGCCATACTCTGCTGCCATGTTGTTCTTGCCTCACCTGGAGCCCTGAGGAATGGAGCCGGCTGCCTATGGACTAAGACCTCTGAAACCACCCTGAGCCATCAAATAGACTTTTCCTCCCCTAAAATTGTTCTGCTCAGATCCTTTAGTCACAGCAGTGAAAAAGCTGACTAAAACGACTTGTAAAAGTGAAACACTAAATGCCTGATTTTAAGCAACAACATCAACAAGTTGATGACAATTTCTAAAGCAGGAGTTCCCACAGTCAGTGTGCATAATAATTACCTAGAGTACATTGTTTACAATGCAGACTCCCAAGGTTTTACCTACAGGGATTTTGATTAGCTAAGTCTGACAAGGGTCCCAGGATCCTGCATTTAAAACAAGCTCTCCAGGTGCTTTTGATGTAGGTTGTGCGTGCATTTATCTCTGAGAAATCCTGTCCTAGACTTGCCCTTCTCTAACTCTAATATGCAGAGGAATCCTCTGAGGAAGTTGTTAAAATGTAGTTCTTGGAGGAAGATTATAACATGTTCCCAAGTGAGGTAAATGCTTATTGTTCATACACTACACCACCTTTTGCAAAGCAAGGCTATGAAATTTAATCATTTGCCAAATATAAAACAATATCTTCAGAAATACAATAAAATAAATGATGTCAAAGTCATTATAACCTGTAAACACTGTGACAGTGCACACCAGTAAACAAATTAAGTAGTCATGAGATGTGTGGGCCTGTCCCGGGAGTGAGTTAAGGGACTTTAAGTGCTAGAAAAAGGGATAGTGATTAAGCTAAATCCATTAAGTCCCAATTTCTTTTCAATTCTGTATTTCAATGAATTGACATAGGTGCATTAAAAAAAGTTGGAAATCATAATCTAGAGCTTATATATACTACCATACTAATTAATATTCTTATAATAACATTATTGTTATAATGATTAGATTATGGATGCATAATTATATATTATATTTAAGGTTTTATAGGGGTTCCACATCTGGGACAATGGGACAAATGGGTTACGGGTTGAAAACTATTACTTTGGAAAGGACTGGAAGAGATCATAAGTCTGCACATTTGTATCAAAAACAAGTTCCAGTATTCTCTGGACAGAATCTTTAGTTAGATCCTATGAGTGTGTCTCAAAGGTAATGGCACTTTTTAAGCTTCAGCTGGTTAGAATGATTGTGAGGAAATACAACATTCAGTTTTATATCACCTAGACAAACACTGCTGCAGGTGGGAAAATTTCCTTTTAACACTACTAAGTGAGAATCTTTCAGCAAAATAAGATGATTATGAAGTCATAAAAGTTTACTTAGCAGATTTCCAAGTTTTTTCGAGTGGTCTCTACAACATTTTCTGTTCATCTGTTAAAAAATGCATTCAACAATTGATAAAACTGAGTTTTAGTCCCAATGCTGACTGTCTTAGGTAGGTGAAGAAGGAATTCCCAGTTTACTATTTGAGTTGCAGCAATCATTCTTAAGGTTCTCACAGCATGTTTAGTTGACTGAGCATCTAAAAGCTATGGTTACTTTAGGGAATCCATTAAATGAGGATGCTAAGTTAACTAAGTACATAATTTTACACAAACCAAAGACTTTGACAAATGTTGGTACATATAAAATATCTGGCGGCACCCGGAACTTCCCTGGACCGGGGCTAGGAGCCCGCGGAAACTGTTTCTCGGTCCGGGTCCTGCTGAGGGCCGGTCAGGACTCACCCGTTGCTTTGGTTGCCCGGCAAGGGGAACGAAATGCTGCCATTCGCATAGGATACCAACATGGCAGAGATCTGATGTCATCAGAAAGCGGCGGAGGAGAGAACTTCATCAATACCAGCGG
>NW_026000249.1:24012257-24051932 GCF_001458135.2 Marmota marmota marmota
GTGGAGGATGGGAAAGGCAGCAGAGCACAACAGACACTAGTATGGCAATTTGTAAATCAATGGATGTGTAACTGATGTGATTCTGCAATCTGTGTATGGGGTGAAGGTGGGAGTTCATAACCCACTTGAATCAAAGTGTCGAATATGATATGTCAAGAAATTTGTAATGTTTTGAACAACCCACAATAAAAAATTAAAAATAAAATAAAATAAAATATCTGTGAATATTAATAGTATGCAATAAAATGTTTCAGCAATTTTCTTTGATATAAGGAGGCTGATTCATAATGGGATAGGGAGCAGGAGTATCAGGGAATAGATGAACTCTGAATAGGGCAGAGGGGTTGGAGGGGATGAGAGGAGGCATGGGGTTATTAATGATGGTGGAATGTGATGATCATTATTATCCAAAGTACAGGTAAGAAGACACAAATTGGTTTAAATATACTGTGTATACAACCAGAGATATGAAAAATTGTGCTCTATATGTGTAATAAGAATTGTAATGCATTCCTCTGTCATATATAAATAAAAAACAAATAAATAAAATATTTCAGCTCTCTCCCAGATATATCAACACTGGAAAAATGAAAGTAAACATGTACTGTAAGAACTCAACAAAGCAGCAGTGAACCTGGAGAGAAGTAAGGCTGGTTAGAATTGTTTGAGGCTGGAGGGGCAAGTGAGGTGGTAAGGAGGTGGACTTAAGAAGCTGGAGAATCATGTTAAATTTTGTTCTCTGCCTCACCACTGAATAACCGAGGAACAATCATCACCCTTCCTTCACTATAGAAAAAAGCATCAACAGTTTAGACTTCTTGATACCTGAGTCTCCAAGATAGGATGAGAAAGAGATGCAAAAGGGGTAGATACCTCCTTAGACAATCATCTCTTACTCACTCCTTCCAGCCCTCCAGGGTTGGTGGACTATAATTTTAGGGCCTTGTAATCTCCAAGGCTTTGAGAGAAATCTCTAAACAAAGCAGTTGCCTAGTGAGTGGGCAGTAGCAGTTCACATGATGGTGGTTTGCACACTGCCAATAACCTCTTCCTTCTCCTTAAATTCCCTGGGACTGATGGACACACTGACTCATAAGGACTTCTTCAATACACATGACAAGAAAAGGTGCCTGATCCTCCTTCCCACATGACTTCATCAGCCAAAATAAGCAGGTATCAGAGGACTATTAGTGCATCAGGAAGCTCTCCCAAAAATTACAGGCAAAGAGAAAAAGACAGAAAAAGTAAAGGAAAATTACTATATGTGGAGGGCAGGAGAAAAATGCTAATCTCCTGACCTTAGGTTTACCAGAAAAATTAACAATTTTAAAGGTAAAAACTGAGAGAAAAATATAAAATGAGCAAAAAGTCCCAACCTTAAAAATTTATTTACTAAGCCATGAAAATATGATTATTGGCCTCCTCTTAAGAGAGTACCCTAGCAACTCAGAGGATTTGAAATCCTGCAAAAGAAGTATTTGACCATTGATTAGAAAAGCGTGGGATAGAGGTTTGGGAGTTAACATGCTGGTAAGCTAATTCTGTCTTGATTTATTTTACTTGTTAAAAATAATGTTTAAAATTTGATACAGTGAAGAAATGTAGTCACTGTGCTGCCTATAATTATAGGGAATATGTGTGCACATTAAAAAAAGATCATGTACTTTTTTTTATTCCAGAGATTGAACTCAGGGACACTCAACCACTGAGTCATATCCCCAGCCCTATTTTGTATTTTATTTAGAGATAGGGTTTCACTGAGTTACTTAGCACCTTGCTTTTGCTGAGGCTGGCTTTGAACTCACGATCCTCCTGCCTCAGCCTCCCAAGCCACTGGGATTACAGGCATGTGCTACAAGATCATGTACTTTTAATATGAGATTATTAACAATAGTCAAACTCCCATCATTTTTGGATTGTAACATTTAAAAAATAGGTCATTTATTGTACTGTAGGGGTACAAATTAATAGCATATATGTTAACTTATTGACATTAAAATCCCTTTCTTATTCAATCCATTTATTCTTTTTTAAATTATCAAAGTAACATATGTATATTTTAAAGTGTTGATTTTGTAAATTTTGAAAAGTCTTTTAATGTTTTCAGTTCACTTGCTCATTGCCAAAATCTGAATACCACATACTACAAGTAAGGACAAAGCAGAAAATCCCCAGTGAATATTTCTCTCTACCAAAACATGCAACTCTCACAAGTAATCATCTTAAGTCATGCTGAGCAAAACAGTAAAAATGCAATAAATTACCATTTTTTAAGAAATATATAAGAATAATATCCTACTAATGTCTAGAATTTTGATGTTTACTTTCAGCTTTAACTCTAGAATGAAAAACTAGGCATGCCAGCCTATTTTTCTCTAAAGAATGGCAGACATATATTTGGTTCATTTCAGGGCAGATTTTAATGCTGGATTAATGTCACATACTCCAACATTTTCTTGGTCATTATACTCAAGTGTAACCCTTTAATAAAATTTACAGTTGTCTATCACATGGGGAATCAGGTTGATTTTATTTTTGTTAATAATAAAGTTTCAAAGTTTAAGAACTTACATGATGAAAAACTGGAAATTATAAATACTAAACATGAAAAAAATTTGTGATTTCCAGAATGCAATACAAATTTGATTCTATAATAGGATTTCTAAAGTTGGGGAAAATAGTTCAAAACATGAACATTATTTAAAATATCAACTTTATATGTTTATCCATCTTCTTTTCCAATGTGTAAAATTGTAAGATTTTTAACAAGTTCATTCAGAACACAGAAACTATTTTTTACATTGTGTTCTTAAATAATATTCAAGCATTTTGTCTTTTTATCAGACACATGTACATAGAATATGCAGTGATAACTAATAATGTTTCCCTAAAATAAAATTCATTTTCTGTTAGAATCATTATTTGCATTTTGAAATTTAACAATTAGAATAAAATTAGGAGTAAACTAATTCTATTAATTATAATTTTTATAAGAATTGAAAGAATACTGGATATCAAAAAATAGAAAAGATTTATAAATTTTATTGAAGTAGTCGTAATTTTGTATAGTTCAAACAGCACTCCAGAGAAAACTGACTTACATTCATCTTTTGTTAATTTTTATCTGATGATTATAGATACCATAATTCTAGGTATTCTAAAAAGCATTATTAGATATAGCAGTTCAGTCATTTATCCATTCAATCAATATTTAAAGATAACATAATGTTCCCATAATGTTTTAGGTTTTGGGGATGCAGCAATTAGAAAAAAAAAAACATACTATTCTCAATCTCCTGTATTTTATATTCTATTGGACATGGCAGATATTAATTATATTATGTACCACAGAATAAATGTGCAAATTAAAAATTGTGTCTGTGACAGAAAAAGATATAAGAACATAGAATTGGGAGTGCTATATATTTTGAAGTGTCAGAGGGAGGGAGTAATTAGACAGATGGGAGAAGAATGATGAGAATAAGTTAGATTAAGCAGGAGAGGAAATAAGGCATCCAGTGTCTGTTATGAAGAATTATAACATATTTGAAGAACTAATCAAAGGCTGGTTGTATTGCATCTTAGACAACAAGGGTTAGTGATGCAAGGTATATTCAAGAGCCAACCATGAAATATCAAATGAACCACATTGAAGTGATCAGTCTATATGCTAGCATTCATCAGAAGTCATTAGAAAATTTTAAGCAGAAGAATATCATGATCAAATATGCATTTAAAAATTGTTATGGTTTTATTACTGAGGATATAATGTGGAAAAGCCTTTTAGGAGTCTATTGTGACAATTCAATTTAAAGATTGGATTAGGGTGAAAGAAGTGAGGAAAAGATGGCACATTTAAGATATATTTTGTAAAATTAGTAAGACCTGTAGTAGACTGAAATCAAATTCCTTGCATGTATGATTTTGTCAAGATGAACTCAATTATTATGTGTAATTATGATGCTCTAATAAAAAATTGATCCTTAAAAAAATACTTGGCAATAGGTTAGATCTCCACAGAAGCTATTTTTTTTTTTTTTTTTTTTTTAAGGAGGAAATGTTGAAAAATGATGATAATCTAAAAAATATACACTTAAATGCTTTCATGTTCTGTACTTAACTCCTATGAAACACATCATATGATGCCTTATCCTTTTTATAAGGCAAGTGGCTAGTTTTAGAAACAAAATATGGGTTTGTCTTAACTCTACCAAGTCCTGTTTCCTTCTGGAAAAAAAAATAGTTACCCTGAATCATGTAGGATCCTTTCCTGATGGTATAAGAAAGTTGAGAGTCAAATATGAGATCTATTTCAGGTAAGTGTCCTAGGTTCTGGACATTTGTATCATAATTTTATACTTCATCATTATTTCCTTACCTTTTATTTTCTTTTGACTATAACTATATCTCCCTCATTTAAAAAATAAATCTCCTTGGTAGTATATATACCCTTTTTTAATCTACTTCAAGATGGCTTTAGAAAAGATTGAGAATAAACGTGTATAATATATCCAGGTCAGAGCCTATATGGCTCAGTGATAATAAGGGAAAACAAAAACCAGAATGATTTACTAAAAGTATATTTTCACTTTTATGACAGTCATTATATGATTGTAGCTAAATTTAGGCACTAAGTCAAAAGGAGACATAAATTTGTGCATATCCTGAGGTAGATATTTAATCTTTTCCATACAAATCTATCATTTAGGATGTGAATTCAAGCTAGCAGAAAAAAAACATTAATAATTATGATCTGCCACAGTCTGGCTGGGCACAAAATAACCGAGCCACCACAAAGCCTTGTAGGTTCAAACAGCAACTCTTTATTCCCGAACTCTCACCGGCACTCTACACACATTTCCCGGGAACACACTCCCTCCACCGGGCTCTGCGCTCCAATTCTCTCAGAACCCCTGGAGAACTCAACGGGAACTCCAAAGTAGCTGGCGCCTGAGGCAACAGGATCCGCCCTAATCCCAGCAGGATCTGCCCTAATCCCAGAGCAGGGTCACCTTTCAACCATTCCCTCTGACAAAAATGCCAGGTGTCATTCTGACTAAACTGTGGCTCTCAACAATGATCTTAACAGAATTTAAGACAAACAATGATATAAATTGATAAATAATTATATAATTTCTGATCATAATAAATTTCAGAGTTTTTTCTTATTAAAGAAAACTAAATATTTTCTAAGCTCGCTCTCTCTACTTTTTTTTTTTTTTAAACTGGGGATTGAGCTGAGAGACCCTTTACCATGGGTCTATACCCCCAGCCTTTTCTTACTTGTTCCCAGCCTTTTCTTACTTGTTTATTTGAGATGAGGTCCAAGTTCTTTTTATAAAAGTCAAATGATCTGAAATTATTTACTTAACCAAGTAAAAGATGTATTTAAAGAATCAATTAATAAAACTTTTCGAACCTACATAGCAGAATTCAGTTAGAAGATGTGAATCTTTTTTTTTTTTCCTACATGTATATCATTATATAGTGTCTCTTCTGTGAACCCTTCCTGGTTTCTCCAACAACAATCAAATGCTTCTTCTTCTTTTTTTTTTTTTTTTACATTTTCCTCTCATTCTCTAAATATATCACAAATATAAACCATTATCTAATTATACCCTCATTGTATATTTGTTTGGTATACTGTTAGATTGCAAATACTTTTGAATAGTATTGACATATTTTCACCTTCAAATTTTAGAGGAGGGGAACATTTATTGATTGTATCCTATAAGTTCCAGTTACCAGCGCTAGATGTTTGCCTCCATGATCATATTTATTTTTGACATCATTATGTGTAAATATTCTGATCCTCATTTTACAAATAAGGAAAATGAGTCCATGATATAGTGTCTGTACATATCAAGATGGAAGCCAAAAATTTAAATATTAAATGACATGCAAGAAAGTTTGTAGATCACAGTGACATCCCAAACCTTGATTTATTTCTTCTCTTTCAAAGAAAATCTAATTAAAATTATAATGAAGAGATATAAAAGGTAGCTATTTAGAAGAAGCCATCAATGAGTATCTGCACAAAGGCTGAAAAGAGAGAAAAAGCTGCATATAGTTCCTAGAGAGGCGATTAGTGCCCCAAATACTCACCCACTTAGAGGGCAGGACAGAATTGAGACAACCTCACTTCTGGCAAGTCTAACATAGAATGCCAGGCACCTGGGCATGAAAGCCAAATGATGTTTACCCTAAAATGAAGTCTACCAATTGTACCTGTGCAAACATGGAGTTATAATTTGCTTTTCTATTGCCTCTTTGTTAAATATGAATGAAAACCCCAGAATCATGAGCCATTGGACCAAGTCCTCCAAAATAAAACACTGAGATTGAGATAAACAAAATAATTGATTTCAGAGAAAATATAGAAAACTCATTATGCAGATAAGAAATTTAAAATTAATTATGATTAAGATCAAGAATAATTATGAAGATGTTTCAACTGCAAATTAAGAACAGGATACTAAGAAACAGAAACAGAGAATAAACATTCTTAGATACTTATATATCCAGGAGAAAAAGTTATTACACTAGCAGAGAAGTTTCTAATAGGTCTGGAAAACAATAGGTACAAATGAGAGAGGGAAAAATTGATCTAGAAGGGTGGAATACTGGAAAGAGAGAGGTTCCAGACACCTGTGTAATTTTTTAGAACTACAATATTCTTATCTTACAACGGTGTGTCAAGAGATATTATGTATATTGACGGAATAAGAAATATAGAGAAAGGTACAAATTTTTCTATTGTAAATTACCAGGAAAAATAACAAGCAGTAATGTTTTGGAGTAGAGGGCTGTAAACATGAACCAAAAGTGTAAGTAGAAATCATTTTATTATATAAAAATTGATACACCAAATATAGTGGCATATGCATGGATTATTCAAGGTTTTAGAGGTGCTCACAGGAAAATCTAAAATAAAGCCTTAACAAGTTAAAGTAGTTGACTCTGGGGAGTAGACTGCTAGCAGCACTGAGTTTGTACTTTAAGCATGTGCTTGTTATATACTGAAAAAAAGATATAAGAGAAAGAACACAAATAGTAAAATATGAGCTCAACGTTAATACATATATGTTCCATTACGTATGTATGTAGGTGAGCATCACTTACTGCTTTTATACTATTGTATTCAAAGCTTCAAGGGAAAAAAATCATCTCATCAAAAGTGAAATGGTAAATAAAGAGAAACAAGGCCCTAATAAAAGATAATCTGTTAGGGTTCAGTCCCTACTAGGAGCTAAGTTAAGGAAACTGAGGGAGGAGACTATCCAACCTACAACCATGGTAGCTACAGAACATCTGAACCTTCCTACCCAACTTTGAACTTCAAAAAGCTTTTAACTGAGCTGCCTGTATAGTTTCCAAGATTTTCTTCTTCTTTACTGGTTCATATTCTTATGCAGCAGTTAGACCAGGAAGATATGAGACCATGAGACTCTCAGGGTTCTAAAGTATAGTGCCACAATGGAGGCAGTCTCCTTCAAAGATTTGGTTTTAATTTTCCACCTACATTCTCCCTCTGTCTCTCAGGCTACACGCTTTTTTTTTGTATACCCTCCTGTTCACACTCTTGTCTGTTGCCACCCACATAACTCATCATGCTCTTGTTTCCCATATGAACAGTGCCGTAAAGTCCACAGAGAGACCCAGGACCTGAAGTGGACACAGGTTCTAGAGGCTGAAATGAGGGTTCCTCTTTTTCCTCCTTTTCTCTGATACTCTACACCATGGAAGAGGCTTAAACTCCTGGGTCCACATAGCATCTTTCCCTCTTCCGTGGCCATCACAACCACCCCACTGAGAAAATCTTACAAGGTCTTCAGCAGCCAAGAAGGGCTGGGAAAATCTACGCATTTTGAAATTCCTGCTGGACACTGAAATTTGCCCATAAGTCCTCTAGATGAAAAAGTGGAATTGTTAGTCAATTTCCTGCTGCTCAAGTATCAGATGATATCAAATTAGTATCCAAATAGAAGACAAGTTGGTGAATGTCATCAAAGTACAAATACCACTTCTCTGGGTTCCTCTGAAGAGCCTCTGAGCACATGGAACTGACCTTTGGCTTTGATGTGAAATAAGCAGACTCCACCAATCACTTCTATGTTCCTGTCAACAAATTAAATTTCACCTGTGATAGTGAGTGAGAAGGGAATGCCCAAGACGAGCTTCCTGGTCCTTATCTTGTATGAAATCTTTATGAGGGGTGACTGTGACACTAAGGAGGAAGTTTGTGAAGTACCGAATATGTAGACATATATTCTGAGAGAAAGCAATTCATTTTCAGGGAACCCAAGAAGATCACAAACTTTTGGCAATGGAAAAGTACGTGGAGTACCAGCAGGTCTCTGTCAATGATCCTGCACAATATAGATTCTGTGGGGCCCAAGCACCCAGGTTGAATCTAAAAAGAAGAAACTAGAGTTTCCATGCTAGTTTTTGGCTCAGACTAGTGAGTCTGATCTTTGTTACTTCCCATCCCAGTATAAGGAGGCTTTGAAAGATGAGGAAGAAATAGTATGAGCCAATGTTGCAGACAGGGCTGACTTCACTGCCATGGCCAATGCTAGTTTCAGTCATTTCCAGTTGCTTTTCCCATCTTTAAAGAATATTGAAGCAGATCCTTTACTTTGTTTTTGAAAGAGGCAGAGTTCTAAGTAGGGCTGGGTGGGGCTGGAGGAAAGAAAACTGTATTACATCTTTGTTTTTCCTATTCTACATAAGTGACTTGAACATTTATCATTTGGGGGATTATTCAAATGTTGTTTCTTTTAATATGACATTTAATTAGTCTCAGTAGCTAAGTTCATGAATAGTATTGGTCACACATTTATTGTATTTGTCAAAATTAATTTAACCATTCTCCTACTAATTGGCACCTAAATTGTTTGTGATTTGTTAATATAATTTGTAGAACTGAAGTCAATATTTTAGAAATGAATTACAGGGTAGATGAACATGGTTTCTGAAAAAAAGATATAGCAAAATGGAAATTGAGTTAAAGTGAATAAGAAATTTGTATATTTTTATAAATATTGTCAAATTTTATTTCCAAAATTTTTCTTTGAGTTCATACTCTTACAAAATAATGTACATTACTACCCTACACATTTAAAGACATTTTGTGTCCTCAATCTTTTAAATTGTAGTCCAACTTAAGGGTGAGAAAAAAAATTATCACTGTGAATTAGTTTATAATTCCCTATTGTATAATTAGGTTGAAGAGCATTAAGTTGCAACCTCACTAATATAAAGCTAAATTTATACAGTGATTCCTGAGTAACAGAATATTTCTGAGCATGGTTTAAAATTCTGATGTAAACATAATATTTCTTCATCTGAGAAATAAGGATTTAATTAGAATGATCAGGTGTCAAGGAATAAAGCCAAACAGGATTTCAGCTAGTGAGGACTTAGGGAGAGAGCTTTGTACAGAGTCCATGAAAGAAACCACATGCAAAATCAAATCTAGAGTACTCATTGAAGGTTGGCTATAATAATTCTTTTTTCCCCAGTACTGTGGATTTAACATAGGGGCAATTTACCAGTGAGCTACATCCCCAGCCCTTTTTATTTTTATTATTTTTTTTTAATTTTGAGACAGAATCTCACTAAATTACTGAGGCTGACCTTGAACTTGCTATCCTCCTGCCTCAGCCTCCCAAGTCACTGGGATTACAGGCATGCACCACTATGCCTAGCTTAGCAATCAGGATTCTGAATCTAGAGCAGCTCATGTGGAGAACACCTCAAGAAGAGAGGAGATAGGGAGTTTAGTGTAAGGTTAAGAAAAATTACAAGAATAGATTTGAGGTATCTCTGGATCATCATTGCCAGCTGAATAGAAGAGCCATTTCAATGGGCAGATCTATTGGATGAAAGAACAGGGAGACATGCAAGACACCCATACTACTTTAGAATACTACTACCTACTATCAAGTAGAGTATAGATAACTCTTCTATGTCATCCAGCAACGTGAAATATGGATTATGGGAGAGCTACAAGTCTTGATGACTCAGGAAGCCAATGCAGCATTGCCAATATTTTATGGCTGAAAGTTGCCTTCATGACTGCTGGAGATGAGTATTTCATTCCTATGGAAGGTGGCCCTCCCCACCTGTGGTTGAGACCATGTGAACACTTCATATTGGTGAGTTATGATAAATAGTTAAGATAGGCTAAGAGTCCCATTAGTGTTGGACTTGGATTCAGGTATGTATTGTTTTTCCTCTTGGGAATTGGAAGGGAAATATTCTGTACTAATTATCTCAGTAACACTACTGATAAAAGGATGGGTATAGGTAGGTCTTCTAAATCAATCCACATGGTGTCTTCTGCTCAGACTGGCTCTCATGATTTCTGAGTCCTTGGCACATCAAGAAAAATTTCTGTGGCTTTGATTGTTCACCTATATTGCCTTCATCAGGCAGTTGGCCCAATGCTGGTACAGCTATTTTTAGGTAGGATGGAAGACCTATGGAAATGGTATATAGTTTAAATTTTTCTTAAACTCATTGTGGTTTCAGGGATGTATGAAGTCCAATTCAGGAAGCACCCTGTACCATCTCATACGTACAATTCTACCTCTAAGATGAAGATTTTAGGGCCTGATGCTCACCATTAGTTTGACATGGGAATTACCAAGTTAGGTGGGCAGCCATAGCAATTTGAATTTCTTCAATGGAGGTAAGGTTCTACATATTGAATCAGGGAATGTGAACTGCTAATATTAATTTATTCATTTATCTGGCACATACTTACTGGATATATGCTGAAGTGCTTAATCCCCAAAATATCCATGTCGGCATCAGCAGTGTAACATACGAGTACAAAAAAATAAAATTTACTATGGAGGTACATTAAAAATTTAACATCAAAAAAAAAACAAAACAAATAACACAATCAATAAATGGGCTAAGGAACTGAATAGACACTTCTCAGAAGAAGAAGTTCAACATCATTAGCAATTAGAGAAATACAAACTATGCTGAGATTCCATCCCACTCCAGTCAGAATGACAATTATCAAGAATACATGCAACAGTAAAGGATGTGGGGGAAAAAGATACACTCATACATTGCTGGTGGGACTACAAACTGAATTGGTGCAACCTATGGAAAGCAGTATGGCAATTCCTCAGAAAACTTGAAATGGAACCACCATTTGACCCAGTTCTCCCACTCCTAGGATTATATCCAAAGGACTTAAAATCAGCATACTACAGTGACGCAGCCACAGCAATGTTTATAGCAGCTCAATTCACAGTAGCTAAACTATAGGACCAACCTAGGTGCCCTTCAACAGATGAATGGATAAAGAAATTGTGGTATATATACACAATGGAATATTACTCAACCTTAAAGAAGTATTAAGTTATGGCATTTGCTGGTAAATGGATAGAACTGAAGAATATTATGCTAAGCTAAAAAAGACCATCCCAAAGAACCAAAAGCTGAATGTTTTCTCTGATATGCAGATGCTAATCACAGTAAGTGGGAAGAGAATAGAGGTACTTTGGATTAGACAGAGGGAAAGGAAGAGATGGGAGGGGGTATGGGGGTAGGAAAGATAGTAGAATGAATTAGACATTATTTCCCTGTGTTCATATATGATTATATGACCTGTATAACTCTACATCATGTACAACCAAAAGAATGAGAAATTATACTCCATTTATGTACAATGTGTCAAAATGCATTCTACTGTCATATATAATGATTAGAACAAATTAAAAATTTATTTAAAAAAGAATAAGCACAGAGAAACTCTTCATTTTATTAGGAATTTATATACATTGATGTGTGTGTGTGTATACGTATGTATATATGTTTACATATGAAAACAAAAACTGTTAATAGAATAAATATATTGTGAATTTTGCAAGTAAAACTGCAGAAGCATAATATTTGGAATAATTTGTAACTCGTGAACAATTTGCTTTATTTTTATTTGAACCACTTTAAACGGTACTATCATATGGCAATAAAAAGGAAATCCAATCCTTCAAACTTAGTTTTCTATTGAGTACTATGGAGTACAAATGTGTCATCAATGCACATCAAAATGAGAAAGGAGCCTCTCAAAGCATAATCACTTATAACTCTAAAATTACAATGTTTGTTTCCATTTTTTGTTAAACAAATATACATCATGTAGAGCAAACCTTTATATGGAAAAGGTTGGCTTGGAATCAATACGAGAAATTGTACAGCTTAAGAAAGACAAAATTATCTAACTTATAAAAACAAGATAAGAATAAGGAGTAATAAAAGTAATTCTCATTACAGAAATGATTCTATATACATGGTAACAGTGAAATCTTCTTGGTATTAAATACACAAAAGACTGTCTTAGTTTGGTGTGCTTGGGAGTGATTTAAATATTGGAAAGTATCACTGAATTGAATGGGGACATTTCAGTTAAAGAGTTACCAAACAGGCCTAGATTTTCAAAGTGATGAAATGATTTCTTGTCTGAAAGTGAAGAGGATAAAAGCACTCAAATCCCATTAATCCTATTTGCTGAGGAGAAAACCATTGACAGAATATAATATTATATTTATGTTAACTTTATGAACCAAGATTACTTTACACCTGGAATTAGAAGACTTATTTTTCTCTGGCACCATTCATGTCCCAGACACTTCACAAAAACAGCACCTAGTACTTTTTCATGTGAGGTGTCAGACCCTTGGAGAGTTTTTTAGTATATTATTGCAAAATTGGACTACTCACAAATATCAATTAATATGTCAAATAGTGCCACAATTTCTATATTTTCAAGTACATTTTCTGTTGGAAAGTTTATCCTATCTTAATGCCTAAAATTCAATTCAATAAAGGATATGACTTTATACATCTTTATTTTCACTTATCCTAAGATTTATTATATAAATGTGCTTCTCAATGTGGAATCAATATCCATGACTTTTAATAAAAAGTGTCTCACTGTGTAGCCACCATTCATTTTCTATGTACAAGGAAAAAAAATAAAAAGACGCTCTTTAGTCTTAAAAAAGGCAATTTTCTAGCCTTTTAAGGCCATTACACAAGACATTTTTCTCTTTCAAAACCATGATAGTGAATCAGTCAGCAGTATATAGA
This sequence comes from Marmota marmota marmota, assembly GCF_001458135.2. Lineage (NCBI taxonomy): Eukaryota > Metazoa > Chordata > Mammalia > Rodentia > Sciuridae > Marmota > Marmota marmota. The sequence continues at coordinate 24,025,371 of NW_026000249.1, forward strand.
GACTGTATCCTTAAAATATGCCAACCCACTTGTTCCCATTATTATGTGAAACTAAATAATATCTGAAACAATTATGTTAATGTGAGATGTAGGTCTATAGGTATTAAGCAATTCTCTCTCTCTCTTTCACACACACACACACACACACACACACAAATAGACACACACATACGCATGCACATATATACCTCTCTAGCTCAAAAATTATTCTGTAGTCTCATACAGTTATACTTGCTTCACAGTTTATCATGAAGATTTCCATATTTATTTGCTTCCACTCTTCTCATCTCTGAATAATACTGGAAACTTGACTATAAAGCAATAAACGTAATTTTAATTGTGATTATATGATAATTATCACTATTTTGGAATCACAGTTATCATCTTAATGTTTTCTTTTTCACCACAGAAAGCCTGAAATTCAAAGGTAGAGAATTTTGACTTAACCATTACTTCAGGAACAAAATCTTGTTTTCTGTAGACAGTTCTTCCTAAAACCTTCCTATCTCTTCACTGTCATAATATAAGATTCTTAATTTACACCATTCTAGAAGTTAATATTAACAAAAAGCATTTTTTGAGTACTGACTAGAATTATAGACAACAGTCTTAAGTCTTAAGTTACATATGGACTAGTGGGAAAGACAGATAAGCAAAAAGTGAAAGTAGTTGAGAGCAATTTCTAAATAACTTCACAGAAAGTCCCATGAGAGAATAGAGGCATGCCTAATCCTGCCTTACTTTTATCTATGTTAGTTATCTATAGCTTTATAAAAACTTGACATAAGCTGAGTAGCTTAAAAAATACACATTTGTCATCTCACAGTTTTCATGAGTCAGGAGTCCACGGAAGACCTGGAATTATCATTTGCTTAATATTTCACACATTTTCAATTCAAGGCACTGGCCAGACTTACCAAGTATATAAAATTTTTTGCATATGAAAATAACATAAACTATTAAATATGCAGTTCAAGTTTACACAAAATTACATATTAAATGATGTTATATAAAAATATTAAATATTTTGTTCTCTTTTCCTCCAAAGTATGATTTGCTTTAAGTGCATTCTTCTATGTAAAGTTTTGCAAGAAACAGAAACCACAATATGATCAGTAGTTTATTCAAATGCTTCTGATCTCCTTGTTGTATTAGTTCATAACATAGCCTTAGAAAATGTTTATGCTGATTCATAATATCATAGTAATAGAGTCCATTTTATTCTTTGAATCAGAAATTAGAATATAGATATTCTACTTTATAATGCTCATATTGATTCAGATACAACTGCACTTAATTTGGCATTTACACTTTTTAAAACATTATCTTCTATTGCATGCACTTTGTCTTGCTATAGAAAATATTAGGAAATATTTTCTGTCAAATAAGATACACTCTTCTAAATCTAATGGATTACATGAATTACAAATACTTGTGTAGGAAATTGGTCTATTAACATATGAATTCAATTATATTGATAAGTATGCTGAAAAACATAATTATGCACTTAAACGTATGATTCAAATAACCCCCAGGCCTACCCAGTTGGCTCCTGTTCTAATTAAAAGTGCAAAAACCACTTTGCCATTAAGAACCACATGTTTAAATTTGTACAGTAATTTGACTTCTGTTTGATATCCTTACATATGTATAACAGAAACAGTTCTAGCAGTGCTATCAAGGAAAGACCATTATTTCATTTAAGATATTTTATTTGAACTTTCAAATGAAAATGAAATAATTCATGTAAAAGCTCTTTGTAAGTAGAAAAAGTTCAAAAAACTTCCCAGCAAGAATTATAGAAATTCTAAAGTTAGGGGAAAAAAATCTACAAAACTCCTGAATGTACATATTGTCAAGTGCCATAAAGAAAGTCCTGCTATCCTGTGGATGGGGCCAGATTGAATGTCCAAACTTGAAACTGAATTCAGTTCCTGATGAAATGTACCTTCTCAGAGGAGAGATTGATAGATGCTGTGTAGTTAGCTTTTTTTGTCACTGTGACCAAGATACCTCACAATAACAACTTAGAGGAAAAAACGTTTATTTGGGATCCCAGTTTCAGACATTCAGTCTATGGTTGGCTGACTCCATTGCTGTAGGCCAGAGATGAGGCAGAACATCATGGTAGAAGGGTGTGAATGAGAAAAACTTTTCAGCTCATGGCAGCCAGGAAGCAGAGAAAGAGAAGGAAGAGCCAAGGGACAAGATATAATCCCCAAGGACACACTCCCAATGACCCAACTTCTCCAGCTACACGCACACCTGCTTATAGTTACCACCCAACTTTAAAATTATTTATTCATTAAGTGGATTATTCCACTGAATAAGTTCCACCTTCCATAATCTAATAATTTTGCCTCTGAACATTTCTGCATTAACACAGGAGGTTTGGGAAAGCACCTCGATATGAAGTGCCCTTCAACAGATGAATACCACAAGAGACTCCCACACAAACACATAAACACTGCAGAGCAATTAGCAATCTACTGATAGGAACTGTGCTTTATCTTCAATGTGGTATAGTATGTGTCCATTTGCTTTGTCTAGTCTTGGTTTCTCAAGACTGCCATATAAAAAGAAAACCATCTGGCAGTGCTGAATCTGTATGGAGAGAAAAAGGAGCATCAGCTATGGGCATCAAATATTTATATGGGAAAAACAGAAAACCTTTGTTATGGCATAACCAGCCCTCTCCCACCAAACCTGGTGTATTTTTTGAGGCAACCTTTACTCCTACCCCCTCCTAGATTTCTCATGCAGGCATTTGTTGTCCTTTATTCTCTACAAATTATTCAGTCAGAGATAATTGAGAAGATAGTTCAGCCATTGCTTAATTAAAGAAGACCAGATGGGGGTCAGCATCCATGAACCAATTATGCAAAATAGTTTAATTCTACCTCAGGGCCCCACAGATCAAAGTGAATTTCAGCCTTGCCCATAAAACAACAGGTCAACCAGACAAGAATGTCTAATTCTGGATAGAAAGCCTTGTAAAGCCTTCTTGATGATTTATGTCATGAAATTTGAGTATGCCATGCCAGTGGTTAGTATATTGAATTTCCCTCTGTTATTCTCCCATACATTAATCCATATTATATTGGGTATCAATATTTCATTCCTTTATGTGGCTGCATAATATTTAATTTCATGGATATACCACAATGTGTTATCTATTCATCAGCTGATAGATGTGGATTATTTCTACCTTTTAGCTATGGCAAATAGTGCTACAAAAACATTTTTAGAAGGTTTTGTTTGAACATCTATTTGCTATTATTTTGAGAACACATCAAAGAGTGGAATTGCCAGATCACATCATTATTCTGTGTTTAACTTTTTGAGTAATTGCCAAGTTACTTTCCACAGAAGCTGTACCATTTTATATTCCAGTGTATGAGGGATGCAATTCTTTTATGTCCTTTCTAACATGTCTTATTTTATGATATTGATTATACCTGTCCCATTGTCTGTGAAGTAGTACCTCATTATGGTTTTGATTTACATTTCACTAATGATGAATTATGCTGAGCATCATTTCATGTGTTGGTTGGTCTTTTATATATTTTCTTTGGAGAAATGTTCATTAAGATTTTATGTTTATTTTAAAACAGTCTTTGTCTTGATGTTATTATAATTTTACCTTGCATGTTATGAATATTAATTTTTCAATAGATACATAACTTATTAATACTTTCTTGCATTCTGGAGCTCATCTTTTCATTCTCTTGAAATAGTAGTTATATTAATCAGGGTGTTCCATAGAAACAGAAATGTGTGTGAATGTGTGTGTGTGTTTGTGTGTGTTTGTGTATGTGTTTGTATGTAGGTATGTAAAAGAAGATGTATTATGAGAATTGACTCACATGATAATGAATGAAAGACATACCATGATATGCCATTTTCAAGGTGGAGAATGAGGAAAGCTATTAATGTAATTTAGTCTGTGTCTAAAAGACCTAAGAACTAAGGGAACTCATAATATAAATCTCAGTCCAGGGTCTCAGAATAAGGGGTAGTGCTGGTGTAAGTTATAGAATAAACTATGGCATCCCAAGGCCTGAGATTCAGGAGCTCTGATATTCAAGAGCAAGATAAGATGGATGTCTCAGAGCAAATTCCTCCTTCTTCCATTATTTTGTTCTATCAGGGCCCTCAACAGATTGGATGATGTCAGTTCACAATGATGAGAGCTGATGTTTACCCAGTTTGCTGATTCAAATGCCCATCTCTTCTAAAAAGACCCTCAAGGATACACTATAACAATGTTTTACTAGCTGTCTAAGTATCCCTTAGCCTAGTAAGCTTGGCATATAAAAATAACCATCACAACCTAGTTGCCCTTCAACAGATGAATAGATAAAGAAAATGTGTTTTATACACACACACACACACACACACACACACACAAACAATATTACTCAGCCATAAAGAATAGAATTTTGGCATTTGCCGGTAAATGGATAGAACTGGAGAATACCATGCTAAGTGAAATAAATCAATCCCAAAGACCCAAAGGCTGAATGTTTTCTCAGATAGGCAGATGCTAATTCACAATGGGGCAGGGGCTAGGGAAGAACAGAGGAACTTTGGTTTTGGCAAAGGGAAGTAGTGAAGGGGGTGGGGATAGGAAGGATAGTAGAATGAATTGGACATTATTACCCTACGTGCATACATGATTACATGATCAGTATAATTTTACATCATGTACAACCAGAATAATGAGAAGTTATACTGCATTTATATATGATGTGTCAAAATGCATTATATTCTCATGTATAACTAATTAGAACAAATAAAAAATTAATCATCACAGTGACCTTTGATGTATAAAGTTTTTAAATTTTGATGAAGTTCAATTAATCTATTTTTTGTTGTTTTTTGCCGTGCTTTTGGTGTTATATCTAAGAAACCATTTCAAACCCCAAAACATGAAATTTTCTCCTATATTTCTCCAAGAGATTTTCAGTTTGGGGTTCATATATGTTTTGAACATCTTTGTTAGGATCTTATATGTTTATAACTATTATAACTTCTTGATTGATTGAAATCTTTACCAATATAAAATTGCCTTCCTTTTCTTTTGTAAATCTTTTATGGTTAATGTTTATCTCATCTAATGTCATTACAGCACCTCAGTTCTGTTTTTCTTACTCTTTGTGTGGACTATCTTTATGCACTTCTACTATTAAGCTATTCGTGACTATCTCTCAGGGATAGTTTCTAGTACTGTGTGTGTGTGTGTGTGTGTGAGTGTATGTATGAGTGTGTATGTGTGAGTGTGTGTGTGTGTGTGTGATTGACCCACACTTTATGCCTTTTTTGCATGCCTTGTAATTTTTTTTTAATCAGACATTTTTTAATATTATAACATGGCAACATTAGAAACTAGATTTCCTCCTCCCCTAGGGTTTGTTTTGGTGATCATTGAGGTAAAATTTTTTTCAGTGAATTTTATGAATTATTTTTCTGAAGTATGTTTTCTTTTTCATGTGTGATTATTGAAATGTTTTTTTCCACTACCTTAGTAGTCAGATACTGATTTGACAAAGAATTCCTAAAATGTCAGTAGTCAAAAAATAAATAAGTATGTTTCATTTAAAAGTAGATTGTTTGCTTAAAGATATCTGCGCAATAACCTCTATGGCATGGAATTTATATTGTTTTACAATTGTGGGGCATTTAAAAAATATATAATTTCTCTTTAAAGTTGGATTTGATACCCTTTAGTTTTCTAGTAGTTATTTGTATGCCTGTCACAAGCTTATTCTTTTAGTCTTTTCAGAATGGGTTTATGTTGAAACAGCCCTTCAAGGCTTAACTAGGTTGATAAAACTCTACTTTAACCTTCAATTCCTATTTGCACAGAAACTAAATATCAGCCTAAAGTGGAAGTTTGTGGTCTGTTGAAGTATATTTCTAAGAATATATCCAACCCTCTGTGTGTTCATGGCCTTCTAGAGTCCCCAGCATATATCAAAAGTATTCAAAGCTCTCATTTTCTCCAAGTATCTTTTTTCCCATCTTCTACTTACCTGGCATTTCATTCTATCCATTGTTCGCACCAGTTTTTGTTCTTTACCCCAGTTGGCTGCAGCCAATACCTTTGCATTTAACATTTGTTTTCAACAAATGCTGCTCAGAAAGCTGCTTCAGCACTGACTGTGTTTCATACATATAAATGTCCAAAGATATTGGAGTTGATCCACCAAATACATCAAAACACATAATTCCTTTTCTCTGAAAATAAAGTCTGTATTGTTATCTTTACTGCCAGAAAATTTTACTAGGAATGTGGACTGTTGCATTCTTGGCTGTTTCCAAGTTGGAAAGTGTGTTTTGGTAAATAGTTGAAGTAAAACATCACACCATCTCTTACTAATATTCAGCAGCTTCTTTTCTCACTGGGTTTCCATCATTACTGCAAATTTTTGATCAGCTAATTCTGTTAGTTCTGAGAGTTTGAGCCAACTTATCCGTTACTTTTGTGGAGGGATAGTTTTAAAGCTTCCTAGTTTGCTGTTTTTTTTTTTTTTTTTTTAAGTAAATTGATGGTGTAGCCTATANAAAAAAAAAAAAAAAAAAGGCAAAGTAGGAAACTTTAAAAACTGTCCCTCCACAAAAGTAACAGATAAATTGGCTCAAGCTCTCAGAACTAACAGAATTAGCTGATCAAAAACTTGCAGTTATGATGGAAACCTGGTTCTTTATCAATGGCATTACCATTATAAAATAGCTACATGATTTCAAGATACTAATATTTTAACTTCAAGAGACACACTTTAAATGGTATATACCAGATGAAGAAACAATTATTATTATTTTTCCATATCCACACTAATTTTATGGACCCATCTACTCTTAAAGGAAACCACAGAATATGGAGAAAATATAGAAAATTTTAAAGGTTGTCAGTTTCAAGCTATATTTTCACTAAGTTCAATTGATGATTGTGCTTACCCTTCTCAAGTGTTTAATTCACCAGTAATGAAAAGAGAATCTTATTGGCTCATGGAGCTCATGGAGGGTAAACCAAAGAAAGCATAATCCTTGCACTCAAAGTAGTCATACTTTTACATGAACAGGATAATTTTGCAGAGGGCTAGCTCAACTCACACAGAAACTGAATGTGGAGTAGGTACCTCTTCCAGGTGGATGAAAAAAATGTGCTGAGCCTATGTTATATTCATAAGAATAAGAAAAATACATGTTTTGCTTCACGGATGAATTCATGTGCTGGTACAAGCTTACCTTTAACAAGGTGCTCCTTGCAAGGTATAATCTTTGCTAAGGTACTGAGAAACTGATGTGACTCCATTTTTGAGAAACCAGCTTCTACCTCAAGGCCTGTCCAGAGAGAGGGGGTGTGACCCTTGTCCTTGGAAAAACCCACAGAGCTTTCCTAGGCATATACCCACCCTGCTGAGTTGTTTGTCTGTAACTAACAGGAGAGGTCTGCAATGCCAGGTGTTCCTGACTCAGTTACGCTAGGTGAGGACACATAGCAACCCCCTAGCAACCACTAATCAGCGTGAGACAGGGAAAATACCTGAAATGCCAGTTGACCCTCCCAGTAGTTTCAGTGATTAATAACATGTTAGGAAACCTTGTAGTTTAGTGAATACATCCCTCACGGGCCTAAACCAATCAGTTCAAATGTATCCACCACTTGAACTAACCCTTACCCGACTTGTTCCTGTCAGTGAACGTGCTAATCAATGTTAAGAGTTGTTGTTTGATTTTTCCCGCGGTGTGAAATGATTTGCTGTGTGATGTTGTGACACCTAGAGTATCCCCTAAACCCTATAAAGACTCTTGTGTGATTGCATCAGATTCAGCTCCTGGAGGTTTATTGGGATCCCATGAATCTGGCATTACAGTACAAGGTGTCTGTTTTAGTCAGCTTTTTTTTTTTCTGCTGTTACTATAAGACCTGTTAAGAAGAATTTTAAAGAAGGAAAAGTTTATTTGAGGACTCATGGTTTCAGAGGTCTCAGTGTTTAGACAGCCAGTTCCATTCCTCAGGGGCTTGAGGTGAGGCAGAACATCATGGTGGAAGAAGGTAATGGAGGGAAGCAGCTCATGACATCACCCCAGGAAACAAGAGAGAAAGTTCCACTGGACAAGAACAAATATAATCCACAAAAGGAATGCCCCCAGGAACCCACCTCTTCCAGCCACACCCTACTTGCCTAAAAATGCCACCCAATTAATCCCTGTCAGAAGATTAATGTACTGAGATTAGGTTACAATTCTCACAACCTAATCATTTCATCTCTAAATTTTCTTACATTGTTTCACACATCAGCTTTTGGGGGACACATCATATCTAAACCACAATAGGGTCCTAGAACATGTTCACTAATTTCTGTAAAATACACAGGCCATGAGAAGTTCAAAAAGAGCGAAAAATGAATTTCTATGATGGAAGAGACAGGAATAATTAAAATAGTTGTACTTAATCAAGGAAAATGAGTAGAAATTTGCCAGGAAAGTGAGATGGGCAAGTGTGCTAGTCAAGTTTCCATCACTGTGACCAAAATACCTGACAAGCACAACTTAGAGGAGGAAAACTCTATGTTGGGCTCACAGTTTCAGAGGTTTCATCAAGGGAGTCAGCAAACTCCCTTGCTTTTGGCCAGCAGTGAGGTAGAACAATATGGTGGAAAGGCATGGTGGAGCAAAGCTGTCAGCCAGAAAGCAGAGAAAGAGAATGAGAAGGCAGAGAAAAGATGTCATCCCCAAGTGCATGCCCCCACTAACCTACTTTTGAAGCCAGAATTAGATAGGCAGTCAGTGTAGATAGGTAAATCAGGTCAGGTCATCAAGGAAGCCAATTTTGAGATAGTCTGGGAAGTTGGAGACTGTCCCCTGAGGGATTAAAATGTTAATTCCTTCAGAGCCCTTCCTCCACCTTTATCAAGAACCTGCCCCTGCTCCAACCTGTTGCCAAGGTATTTCCCTCCCCACAGGGAGCTATAAGGTTGTTAATGTGTCCTTGGCTTCTCCATGCTGCCCTTCCCCCTTCAGCCCATGTGTTTCCCACCTTTTGGCCCTCCCACCTGGGCCTAGTTAAATATACAGGAAGGAGAAAGATAAGGGGGGAAGGCAGGAGAACAAAGGAAGCCCAGGACATATAAAAAGGGCAGGACACCTCCCCTCTTGGGATACCAGGATACCAGCTATGGCCCCCTTCTCCCTCCCTAGAGAAGTCTATGTTACCCCTTTTAAAATAAACCCTGCTTTATATGCTTGCCTCGGTGTGCTTCTCTAATGTTCAGACTTCAACATGTGGGAAAGCAGGACTTGTCACCCATAATGAGTGGTGTCACTTTCTCTACCCATGTCCCACCTGCCTACAGTTACCACTCAGGAGTCAATTAAAATTATTAATCCATCATATGGATTTCACTGATGACATTACAACTTTCATTGTTGACTGAGAGCCCCACCCCTGATAATTGCTATACTGGGTAACTTGCTTCCAAAATATGATCTCCGGGGGGGACATTTCTAGATTGAAATCATAACAGCAAAAGAAAGATATACTAGGGAGAATACTGTATAAAGTGTAAGACAAAATAGATAAGCATGAAAATTAATGGACATTTGAGTAACCAATGCCAGGAATGATTTGTAAGTGACAACAAATTGTTTGCATGAATAACATAAAATAATATTGAGGAAGGCAGGGAATTTTGAGCTTAATAACTAAGTTTTGTTTTACTGAAGGCAGTTGCTCAATGGAAGTTATTGAGCATAGGAATAATCTGATTACATCTTTATTTTAGAGTCTTTGAAGCCAAAGTCGAGAGTATATTAAGAGTCCAAGACAAAAACTGGTGTAAGGGAGACTGACTAATAGGTTAATGAAATCTATTGTGTACTGTCCTTGGGTTTTACTTCTTTGAGTCTGGCGAAGGTTATCCAAGGGCTGCAATTTGTTTACTAGCACTGGAAACAGAGAAGGATATAAGAAACAAGATTAAAAGTAGAGATGTTAATGATGGATTTAGGAGAAGGGAAAAAAAAGAAGCAAAGAAAGGACAAGGAAGAATAGTAAAGATGAATGTGAATATAAAAATCAGTTTTTGGGGCTGGGGATGTGGCTCAAGCGGTAGCGTGCTCGCCAGGCATGCGCAGGGTGCTGGGTTCAATCCTCAGCACCATATAAAAATAAAAAATAAAGATGTTGTGTCCACTGAAAACTAAAAAATAAATATTAAAAAATTCTCTCTCTCTCTCTTTAAAAAAATCAGTTTTAATGTTGGTTTGGATGATATTCACACTTGAAGGGAGGCAAAAATTCATTTATTTGCAGAGAAATTTGATGGAAAATCTTTGAATAGAATTCTTTTTTCCAAAAAAACATGGTGATGATGACGATAAGGAGAAGAGTATTAATTTAATTCCCACAATAGGCACAACTTCCTCATATTGGCTGAGAAAATGTCATATAGCATACTCTTTTTTGTTAAGCAATACATTTATGTTATTCCATTTAAATATATAATACTTTCTTAAATGTTTTTAGATAATCTCTCAGACATGCAATCAAGATTGTACTAAAATAACTACATTTTTCAGTGCAGACATCCAAAACTTTTTATGAGTCTTTCTTTCATCAATACTGAGTTTTTTAGCATATTATTCTGACTTAAATTTTTAAATTTTTAAATGAAAAATTAAATTTTTCATTGACTAATTAATAATAATTAGTTCAAAAGAACATAATTATTCTTCCCTGGTCAGGTTTATCATATAATTTTGCTAAAGTCAATAATCATCTTGAATGATTAATAGTCTTCTTCTAGAGAATACAATTTAATATTTTATAATTACAATTTGTCACTCATTTGCCTATCTAGTCATCAGACTTATGTCATATGCCTATACAATTTAAACAAATAAACTGTGAAATCTGGTAAGATATGAGCTTAATACAAGAGAATAAGTAAAATTCAACATCAAGAAGATAATATAAAAGTTACTAAGTCAATGTCTTTGTTATGGTTTAGATCAGAAATGTCTCCCCAAAAGTTCATGCGTTGAAAGGCTTGATCCCCTGTACAGCAATGTTCAGAGGTAGGGCCTTTAGGAGGTGATTGGATCATGAGGGTGCTAACCTCACCAACAGATTAATCCATTGATAGATTCATAGCCAAATGGGCTACTGAAAGGTGACAGAAACCTTTGGGCCTAGCTGGAGAAAGTAGGTCACTGGGAGTGTGTTTTTGAAGGATTTATTCTGTCTACAGTCATTTTCTCCCTGACTTTCTTTTTTTGTCCTGGCCAGCATGAGGTATGTAGCTTTCTTCTACCTGTCTTTCTGCGATGGTGTTGTCTCACCACAGGCCCAAAGCAATGGGCCCAAGTGATCATGGACTGAAGCCACAAGCCAAAATAAATCTTTTTTTTTTTCCTATAAGTTGACTTTCTTGGATATTTTTGCACAAGGATGGAGATATGACTAATACAGACTTTTTTTTTTTTTTTTTACAATTAATGTTACTTGTATGTATAAGACATCCAAGGCATATACAATGTTACCTAGTTACTTAGTTACAGAGATGGGATTAGAACTTTCTTGCCAGTTCAATGTTTGTATTGTTAAAAAAAAAAAAAAAACTTTAAGTTACTTAGGGCCTTACTAAATTGCTGAGGCTGGCTTTTTTTAATACAATTTTTTTAAAAAAAATATTGTTTTTTCTTTTTCTTTTATTTTTATTTATTTATTTATTTATTTTGGTACTGGGCATTGAACCCAGAGGCACTTTTAGAGGTTAATTTGAATTGTCAATTTGATTGGATTAAGAGATGTCAGTGATTAAGAGGCTTTTGGGTGTGTAAATGAGGGTGTGTCTAGAAATGTCTGACACACGGAATAACCAATTGAAGTGGAGACCCTCCCTAAGTGTGGGCTGTACCATCCAATAGGATGGTGGCTTGGATGTAATAAATATGGAAGAACAAGAAAACAGCAGCAGATACAAGCTTGATTCTTCTTGAATACATTCTTGATTGCTGCTATGATCATATGAGGATACTGGACTCTCACTTCTTCGCATTTTCAAAGTGGACTCTGCCAGTGATTCTCCAGGGAATTTCCAGAAGCTTTTGGTCTCAGACTAGGATAGCACTGTTGAAGCCTCTTGTTCTGGTGCTTCTGCCTTTTGGACTTCACACCTACTGGTTCTTCCAGCTCTCCAGCCTGCAGACAGCCATTGTGGACTATCCAGCTTCTAGTCGTATAAGCCAACCTAAAAAAATCCCCTTTGGGTAATCATACTTCCTGTTGGTTCTGTTCCTCTAGAGACCCTGACTAATACAAGATTTAACCTCTGAGCCACATCCCCAACCCTTTTCATTTTTTGAGACCAGGTCCTGCTAAGTTACTTAAGGCCTTACTAAATTGCTGAGGCTGGCTTTTTTTTTTTAAGTTATAGATAGACATGATGCATTTATTTTATTTATTTATTTTTATGTGGTACTGAGGATCAAACACAGTGCCTCATCCATGCAAGGCAAGCACTCTACCAATGAGATACAACCCCAGTCCCCTAAAGCAGGCTTCGGAATTACAATCCTCCTGTCTCAGCCACCATGATCGGCATGTATCCTGCTTTCTAGGTGATTAATAGTTGGTATTCTGGCAAGGTTACATGCATCTCTGCTCTTTTAGAATCGGAATTAACATTTTCTGTGTTTCTTAACACTCTTCTGCAAAATATAGTTACCATTAAGCATGTGCACTTGGAAATATGGCACTAAAAGCATAAAGAAACTTGTGCAGAGAACTTTAAGGACTCAACCCAATGAAAAATATATGATATATGTCAGAGAATTTAGTTTCCTTTGTCATAAGTGCAAGATTTGGTGTCTAAAGGACTTCTCTCCTTTTCCAGCAGTCCTTCATTGCATTTGCATTCTTTTCCTAGTTTGATTTTATTTTGAGAAAATGATTATATTACATTACAGATTATGATATCCTAAATAATTTTGTTAACATAAGCAGAAAAAAACGTATTTTCACATACGTTGTCTTGTTAGTATAAGTTAGGAGAAGGTGATCTTTCTGCCCATAATAAAGGATCATGGTCTAAAAAGCCATAACAAAAGACAAGTTACAAGATAAAACATAAAAATTTTATTTGGTCATAGTTTTATATGACACAGGAGACTTCAGGTTAAAGACCCAAAAACCCAGGGTGAATTATCCATTTTATTCTCAGGTTTCACAAGGCATTGACAGCCATGTACAAGTATGATTAGACAAAAAAGGTATTATCAGTAGAGTATTGAGGGGTGGGAAACTCAGCAAAATCTATCTTTTCATATTATTCTGGCCTCTCTGTGCAGCATTCTTATCTCCAAGTATAGGGCTGGACTCTTTCTGGAACAGTGGTCTTATTATCTACAATCAAGTGAGGTAGGTCAGAGAATTTCTTTATGGCCAACTCTTAAGACAGAAAGATAGAGGAAAATTAGAGTAACATTGTTAGGTCTTGTAAAAGCTGGCTTTGGGGAAAAGGGGTACTGGTTCCTATCACCTTCCTTAAGGAATAGATATTCTAGAGTGTATGGTTTATCTCAGGGGAGAATGAAGGGTAACAGGAAGGTAGGAGAAGTTCAGAGAGAAACTATTTTTGAGACTGTCTCTGAGGCCTTCATTTTCTGAGACCTGATATTATGTAATAAAGAGAGAAAATCCTCAAAATGAATAAGTTAGATAAAATAATTTTTAGGGAAATGGTAATAACACAGTCTGCACTTAGATGCATAATTAAATGGGATTAAAGACTAATTTATGGATGATTTAATAAACTGGCTAATTGATGGTTGTGATCCTGTTTAAAATTTATACTAGATAAAATATCCTAACAAATACTTGTTTGTACCTTTAAAATATGCTATCATGACTTGATATGAATTTGAAGGATTTTTGTTTTATTTTGGTAGTACTGGAGATCTGACCCAGGGACTACAGTGGGTACAAGTGCTCTACCATTGAACTACATAAATCCCCACCCCTCAGTATGCAGTGAATTATATAGAAAAACTCCAGTTCAGGTTTCATTTGGTCCATGTTAGGAAGCCTGGAAATTATAATTATATAATCACTGAGTCTAATAGCTTACAAACACTATATACTTAGGGGATAGCAACTGAATATTAATTAGTATAATGATGCTAAGAATATTTTAAAAACAAAGAATATTTTCTTGTTTTCTCAAGCCTTTGTTGCACTGATGCATTTGTTCTCTTCCATAATTACTACTGAAATTTTTCCTTCATGAGCATTGATCACTCAGCTTTAGTCACAGTAAAATATACTTTCTATTCCTTGGAAAAATGCATGGCTGCTTAGGAAATGTAGTATATGCAAATTTTATAAAATATTATTTATTTCCTGGAGTCACTAAACTGAATATAATTGTGGATCTTAATTAGTGAAATTCTATGAAAGCACAATGTCTACGAATCATACTATAAATGAATATCAATTTGGGAAGAAGATAATGAAGCTAGAAATAACTTGACCTTGAAAATATAAATTATTTATCCCTACAGTGCTTTCCTATTTAATTTTCAATTTCCATAATTTTACTTGTTTTCTATTATATGTATACTATTTTTCACGTTTCATTTAAAAATAGATTGCTTGCTTAAAGATATCTGTGCAATAATCTCTAGGGCATGGAGTTTATATTGGTTTACAATTGTAAGGCATTTCAAACGAATTATAATTTCTCTTTACAGATGGATTTGATACCCTGTAGTTTTCTAGTAGTTATTTGCATGCCTGTCACAAGCTTATTCAGTTGCTTCCATGGGCACAATCTGAATTTTCCAGCCTTTGTTTTCATTGGTCCTCTCAAGTTTTGGCCTTGTTCTAGGCCTTCTGCGTCAAGAGTATGCATTTTCATAAGATCCCTGAGTACTTTGTATGCACATGAAACTTTGGGAAAACTTGCTCTCAAAGAATGGATGCACACCATTTAAATGAACTCTTAGTATCTGGTAAGTGCCAGGCAAAGATTTAGGTTCCTAATTTCATGTTGTCCTCGTTGCATTTTCAACTGTTATTTCACTTTTTAAGATATAGGTATTTTAAAAAGATTTTATAACAGAAAACAGAAAAATAATTTCATTTAATTATAGAGATAAAACTACAATAAACTTTCCCTAAATTCTTTACCAAGCTTTACCAGTATATGACCAAACATTTTTCATGATTATGTTTCATGATGATTTTGAAGCAAGTCCCAATCATCACATAAATTTGACTCTGAAATAGTTCAGTGTTTCCAAAACAGACTTTCTTTTTTGACATGGCCACAATGTCATTGCATTTACAAATATTTTTTTTTAAAATTATTCATTTTATTGTGGTGCTGGGATTGAACCCAGGGCCTTGTGCATGCTAGGCAAGTGCTCTCCCACTAAGTTATATCCCTGGCCCGTTTTATTATATTGTTTTTTAATATAAATTCTGTTTAGTGTTTTTTAGTATTCCAAATCATAAGACATATAATTGTGTCAGAGTATAAATTCAATGTGCATATTAAAGGTTTTGATTATGGTACAATAAAAGAAAACTAAAGAATATGAGAAGTGAATTTGAGTTAAGGAAATGTGGAGGTACTAATATCTTCATCATATGCAGGAAAAGAATCATCATACTGGCTGGAATAGAGATAAAAGTACAATAGATAATCACTAGAAAATCCAAAAGCAATACAACTCTCACTTGTTGGGAAGAGATAGGAAATAGTGCAACTGAAAATATTTTGCTAAATTGCCCAGGCTGGCCTTGAACTTGTGATCCTCCTGCCCCAGCCCCCTCCCTAGTAGGTGGGATTATAGGTGTTTGCCACTGTGTTCTACTCAACATTATTCCTTTGAATAATCAAACATCCAAGCAATGTTCATGTTTCCATAATTATATTTGAGTTTTTGCTATCATTTCTTTCTTTATCTTTTGTTGTTGTTTATTTGTTTGTTTGTTGTTGTTGTTGTTGTTGTTTTGTACTGGGAATCGAACTCAAGAGGCACTTTACCCCTGAGATATACCTCCAGCCCTTTTCATTTTATTTTGAGACAGTGTCTCATTAACTTGTTGGGGTTTGTCTCAAACTTGTGAGCCTCCTGCCTCAGCCTCCTGAGTCCTTGGGATTACAGGTATGTACCACTGCAGCAGGTTTCATCTTTTTTAAAGTATCCTGAATCAGCACCTAAATGAGGTTCATCCATTATGATTGTACAATATGTCTTTTGAATTCTATCACCTTATGAATTTATCTTCTTCATTACCTTTTGCCAAGAGATGTTACAGAAATGCAAATGGTTGAAGGAGGTAGATATTTTAAAAGGACTCATTTTCTATGATTAATGCACTTAACTAGTATGAATTTCTCTTTCTATCTGTTTGGCTCTGTCCTATAACCCAACACACTTCATGTGATATTTATAGAATTTGTTGCATTTAATAAATTTTATTTTATATTATATTTACATTGTGATTACCTGATCCTCCAACCAGAATATGAATTACAAGAAATCCAAACAAGCATGTATTTTTGACAATCTATTGATGTTTTCTGCATGATAAAAGTTCTGTTTAATTTAATTAAACACAGACCTGAACAACAACAATAAAAAATGGCACTTTTAGTATGCTTAGTTGATTTATTTGTATTGTACCATTTTAGGAAGTCATTATTAAATAAGGGAGGCTCTCTCTGTACAGCTAATATGAATATACCTGATATCTGTTGTGTACACATGAAGGAGCACACTTTATAAAACAAGTAGGGAAGTACTTGTTTAATATTGTTTACCAGTAGAAAGATTTTATCTCCAGGCAATTAATTCCTCAACAACGAAGCACAGAACAGGATCACTAACCATTTGCCAGTAAAAGATGACTCCAATGGGCCTGTGGAAACATGTTAATGCTAACTTTCACCAATTAAATATTTGGCTAAAAATATGAACAAATACAATCTCTTGGTGGAATTTCTCTCAATATGAAGTCTAAATATGTAATACTCTCTTTTGTGTTTTTGAAGTAAAAGTTAACAGAATTACATTCTCATTTTACTCCCTGTTCATTTGCAGTCTTGAATGTTTTTTAATACCTCAAAGTTTAAGAAGTTTTGAGCCTCAGATTCATTGAAATTACTGTAAGAAGGCTAAGTTCTATGGATTTCATAGCATAGAACATGTCATTTCATTGCTACAAACAATTGGGTTGAAGAACTCTTCCTAATTATTAAAGATATTATGAGTAGGCAGTCTTTTGTTTCTGAGAACTTGATGTCAAAGCTCCTTTCCAGTGCCTCAAAAAAAGAGCAACATAGTGATTCTAAAAACAGAGGACGACTATAATTTTCTCTTTGGGAATAAGTTCAATATTGTAAGATCTTACAAGCAGTAGCCTGTAGGATCATATCACATATAATCTCTTTTACATGCAGGCTTTCTTTTAAACCAACTGCATTTTACAT
Source organism: Marmota marmota marmota (assembly GCF_001458135.2). Lineage (NCBI taxonomy): Eukaryota > Metazoa > Chordata > Mammalia > Rodentia > Sciuridae > Marmota > Marmota marmota. The sequence continues at coordinate 24,042,881 of NW_026000249.1, forward strand.
GATTTTCGATAACACCTGTCAGAATTGTTTTATTAAGAGGTAACATTCTGTCATAGGCTTCTTGTAGAATATACACAGATTGATTTTTCAGTCTGTTTTTATGTAGGATAGATTTAAGTCCTTCTAGAATTCTGGACAATTTATTCTTTTCATTGTCATTTTATGTTAGAATTAGTAGAAAACTGGTCTTCAAGGTATATGTTAAAGAGAGAAGCTGTCACACTGAATGCACAAAGAATATCTCGGCCAATAAGATGTATAATATCTTAAGCTAGGACAGAGCTTCTCAAAAAATCTTCTAAGATACAAGTTTTGCTTACAACAACAATCTGGGTGGATTTCCCTTCAGGCAAATCACACCGAAAGAGTATTCATTCATACACTGACACATAACCTTTTCCCATCTTTAGTTTGATGTAAACTTTGTAGGGTATGCTTATCCCTGTTTGCACATTCACTCCAAGAGGCCTCTGGGACTACCAACGTGACATTAGTAAACCCTAGAAACTCGTTTTTATTGAGATATATAACATGCAAATGAGCACACTTCAAAGTCGTAACCTTATAGCTCAATCATAAGTGAGGTACAATGGTTGCAATGTGTAGAACTGATGCTAAATTAATAAGCTTTCAGCTTTGATCCAGCAAGCAAGGGTTCCAGTGTGGTGGCAAGTACACAGAAGCTTATCTTTGCTTCAGATGAAACATGCCTTCCTGTAGGCATGAACATCAATAGGGACACATCATGGTTTAGAGTTTCTGTTTCTTCCTCACTAGTTGAGCTAGTTCTAAGCTCCAGATCACATATATCAGGTACAATTTAAAATAAGTCAGACTTTTATTTCCATGGGTTAAATTCAACCAGCCAAATGGAAAATATTTGAAAAAGAAATGTGGGAGCCCCAAAAAACAAGACTTGTGCCAGGAGTGGTGGTGCACACCTGTAATCCCAGTGGCTCAGGAGGCTGAGGCAGGGGGATGTAAAGTTCAAAGCTAGCCGCAGCAAAAGCGAGGCCCTAAGCAACTCAGTGAGACTCTGTCTATAAATAGAATACAAAATAGGGCTGGGGATGTGGCTCAGTGGTTGAGTGCCCCTGAGTTCAATCCCCAGTACCCCCCCCAAAAAAAAACAAGACTTGAATTTGCCATATGCTAAGTATTATGATAAATCCATGCAAATGAGAGATGCATAGGCATCACATTAAGTATTACAAGCAATCTAGAGATGATTTAAATATATGGGTGGATGTGAGCTGGGCATGTAATCTCAGCAGCTCAGGAGGCTGAGACAGGAGCATCACCAGTTCAAAGCCAGTCTCAGCGAAAAGCGAGGCCCTAAGCAACTCAGTGAGACTCTGTCTATAAATAAAATACAAAAACTAGGCCTGGAGATGTGGCTCAGTGATCAAGTGCCCCTGAGTTAAATCCCTGGTACTCCCCCAAAAAAAGTATACGGGAGGATATGTATAGGGCTGAACACAAATACTATGTCATTTTAAGTAAAGGACATGAGCCTGAGCAGATTTTATATGCATAGGTTCCTGAGACCAATTCCCCCAGATACTGAGGGATAAGTATACTAATGTTTGCAATCCCTTCAAGAGTGGCATAGTGCTTTGTTTTGTTGTATTCCCAGATTGAGGAGATTCTGGTGACTTCCACTTGGGTTTTTCCCACCATAGAAGAATGCTGCAGTCTGGCTGGGCACAATTCAGGAGCCACTTGTCAAAAGAAACGAACTTTATTTTTAGAACCACACACGCCAAACAAAACAGCTCCTCAGGTAAAACCCTCAGAGCCCAACTGCCAACACCGGCTTCTCCCAAGCCTCTCAACCTCCCCCACTCCTCCTGCTCTTGAGGCCATTCACTGGGTCGCGTGGGCGGAGCCAAAAAAGTCCCCCAATGAGCAGCTCCATAGTCTGAAAGGACAGGGAAACAGCCCAATGAGCATCACCGCAGAGGAGCCAATCAGCTAGAAGTTGCTGGGGCTGCTGTGAGCCAATCATCAGCTGGCAGCTGGAAGTTTGCTGGCAGCTGGAAGTTTGCTGGGGCCCCTTCGGCTGTGGCTCTCAATAGAAGACCTCACATCACAAGTCAGGGAACCAATGTGGGGATTCTGCCAACTTTTGAGCATATCTACTTCAATTGTGCATTCCTATTTGGGGAAATAGCTACAGTATTGATTTGGGGACACACAGGACCCACCTATTAGACCTGAACTAAAACTCCACTGATCACATGACCTTCATAAATCCTCACTCTGTTAAAACATAGTGATATTTTGAGCCTCCTGGATTTAGTTTCCATTTGGAACTGATGTCCATAAGACTATGAACGGCCTCATTATTTCCTTTTCTCCAATGTACAGCTACTCTGTAAAAGTCTTTAGGTCCCTTTGAGTAAGGCTAGGAAACAAATTAACTATAAATTTTTGGCAGTGTTTTGGGATTCTTTCAAAAGGGCACCTGGCCTTGCCTTCATTCAAGAAATTCTGGCTCTGTACAACAGTTCAAATCTGGAAATTGATTGAGGGGACACTATTCACTGTTTTTATGATTCAAATTAGACTTTCATTGTCTTGACCTAGATCTTTATATAGATCTTTATAGAGATCAGTAAGGATTTAGTAGGCTTCTTATCAGTTTTACTTCTAGGATAACTATGATCATTTAGCCAAAGCTACAGGTCTCTTCTGAGTCAGACTTTACTGATTGCTATGTTGACACTGCAGTCCATTATGGTAACAATGCTCACCTTCCTTTTGGTGATTTAATGCTACCATTCGGTTCCTGCCACCCTAGGATCCAATTACTCCCATTGCATTTAAGTTTCCCAATTCAGTGACTCCAATTCCCACTGTGACATCTGACCTGAAGAGAAGAGTAATCACAGAGCTATTCAATAATGCCAGGACTCTCCTCATAAATCTATTTCCAACAGTGGTGGTGAAAGTTATATTTTCTGTAATCCTTTTAATGTGTCTGAGTAGGTCTTAAATGTGAAATACACTCCAACATTCCATTCTCCCTAAGCCTCTGAATCCCTTCCTGTATTAAGAACCAAAGCAGATTTTAGCACTTCCATTTTCTTTACTGTAGGCCATCTTTTGGTCCATGTTTCAGCCAATCAACAAAGCAAACTGTTAAAGTCCCCTATAACTCCCTAAGTTGCAGCATTAAATGCAAAAACTCTGCTTAGTGAGCCCATACCAATAAATGTGATCTGATGAAATTTTCTGTTTTTTCATTATTGCCCAACACTCTTAGTATCCACTTCCACACATTTCCCAGAATGGTGTCTTGATAAATTAGAGTATTCCAGTGGTTATTTTGAAGTGTATTATTCCACTTCATAGATGACACTGGTCTCACTTTGTCAAGAGGTATTTTTGGAAATCAAAATCTGTTTACTTCCCTCAAGTTAAAAATGAAGGTACAGTATGATACAACTAATAGAAACATTTTATTCTGCTTATAAATTTCCATCAACATAAAACTAAATATATTTTTCATTCTTTGATTAATTACTAAATATATTGAACTACTGTATTTTAATATTGTTAATTTATATAATTTCAGTATTTATTTTTATTTAACATTTATAACCTTCATTACAACATGGACATTTTTAGTACATTTTTAGCACAGAAATGAATATTTAAGAATCATTTGATAAAATGCCTCAGAATTTCACCAGGGCACTTAAAATCCATCTTCAATTCTTTGGTTTTACTAAAAGATGAATGTCATTTTTAAGAATCTTGGAGGACATCTCCAGCCCTTATTTTTAAAATAAAAGTATCATTTAATAATTTATTTCCCACTTGATAAAACCATAACTTTAAATTCCATGTGGATCACTTTGGTTATTTGGTATTTAAATAATACTTCTTGGGAAAGTTATATGATATGTAGCACTGACTAAAGGAATAAGAGCTAGGCAAAAGGAATATTCACATTTCATATGTTAGTCAATAGAATTCCAACTAATAACACAAAAGAATATGCTAGCAAAAGGCTTGACAGATTTAAAAAGATATAAAGTTCTGGGTGATTGAAACCAAGGGCAATTTACCACTTTACCACTGAGCTAAATCCCCAGTCCTTTTAATTCTTTTTATTTAAGATGGGGTCTTGTTGAGTTTACTTAGGCCTCACTAAGTTGTTGAGATTGATCTTGAACTTGCAATCTTCCTGCCTCAGCCTTCCGAATCTCTGGGATCATAGGCATGAGCCACCACACCTGGCAAGTTCTTGAGTGGCTAACTAATCTTTCCTTATTTAAGCAGGGATGTTTGGATAGTATATTGATGTACACGTATGTGCTTTGTCATAAAACACACCAAGAATTTTGAGTTACCAAATTATTTAACTTGTTTTAGTAGATGATCATCTCACCTGTTAGATTTCTCTGATTTGGAAATAAGATAAAAGTGGATTGATTAGATGAGTGAAATCAACAAGATGATGTAATAGGGAGTTTCAAACCTCATTCCCCCACAGATATACTGATTTTACAACAACAAAAGGATCAAAATATTTTTATGAGAAGTCCAGGAACAAGTTAAGAGGTTTCATTACCCTAGATGAGTACAACAATACAAACAGCTACACTGAAATAGGTAAGAACTAGTTACTGGTTTACTACCCATCTCTCAAGCTGGCACAGCTCTATATGACTGAGATGACAACTAGCCTTTGGCGTCTCCCTGCAGAAAAGGAAAAGAATGTAGTGTCCATCCAATATACTGGCTTTTCAGAGGGCTCCCCATGGGAAATCTTTTTCTGTACTATGTGACTTAAGTGAACACAACCAATGCAGTTTGTATGCAAAGAACTTTCAGAAAGCAAGGTAGAATTAGGGGTGACTTGCTGCAGCAAAAGTTTGCAAAGCTCACATGACTTTCCCTCGGGAGGGAAGAAGAGTGAATCATACATCTAGTGTTCCAGCTTTTCAAAGGCTGCTTGAGATACTGGTATATGTATTTCCTTTCTTAGGGTGATGACAAGAAGGCAGCAAGAAATGCACATCTGGGGGTTGCTGAAAACAAAGTGGGATAGCTTGGTGTTGTGGCACCAGAAAACTGCAGACAGATAACAGAGCCTCTGAAAAAGAAACCAATAAAGCTCCCTAATGCAATTCACTAGGATGACAACAATGATAAATATGCATACACGTAACATCAGAGCACCTGGATATATGAAGTAAATCTTGACAGAACTGAATGGTGAAATAGATAATAACACAATAATAAATTTCAAAACTCTATCTTCAATAATGGGTAGAGTAATCAGACAGATGATCAATAAGCAAACAATTAACTGAACAACAGTACAGAACAACTGAACCCAACAGTGTTTTCTCAAGTCCACATGGAAGATTCTTTGGGATAGATCACATTAGGCCATTGATGAATTCTTAACAAATTTAAGGGATCATACAAAGTATTTTTTTTTCCAACTACAATGGAATGAAACTAGAACTCAAGACATGTAGGAAAAGTGGAAATTTCACAAAGATGTGGAAATCAAACAATATACTTGAAAAAATAAGTGAAGCAAGGGAGACATCACCACAGGAATTAGAAAATATCTTGAGAAAAATGAAGAGAAAAAACAACATATCAAAACTTATGGGATATAACAAAACAAGTACTTAGAAGTTTATAGTAATAAACACCTACATTAAGAGAATATACAGATTTCAAATGAACAATTTAACTTTATACCTCAAGAAGACAGAAAAAGATGGGCTGGGGATCTGGCTCAAGTGGTAGCATGCTTGCCTGGTATGCACGGAGCGCTGGGTTCGATCCTCAGCACCACATACAAATAAAATAAAGATGTTGTGTCTGCCGAAAACTGAAAAATAAATATTAAAAAATTCTCTCTCTCTCTCTCTCTCTCTCTCTTAAAAAAAGAAGACAGAAAAAGAGAATTAAAGTTAGCAGAATAAGGGAAATAACAAATATTAAAGTAAAAAAAATGAAATAGAGAAGAGAAAACAATAGAAAAATACCAAAGAAAATAAAAAATTAGTTCTTTGAAAAAAATCAACAAAGTGGACAAACCATTAGAAACAATATTTTTTTAAAAAAAGAGAAGAAAATTCTCAAATAACTAAAATAAAGAAATGAAACAGAAGACAGTATAACATATATGACAGGAATATAAAGAATTACAATTGACTTATGAATTATGATTTCATAATCTATATGTTCCTAAAGACACACACCCTACCAATACTGAATCAATCATAAAGAAATAGAAAATCTGAGTGGTCCTACAACTAGTATGGTGATTTAATCAGTAATTAAAAGCCTTCCAATTAAGAAAGTATTGGAATGAGATGGTTTCACTGGAGAATTCTATCAAACATTTAAACAATTAACACCAATCCTTCTCAGTCTTTTCCAAAAAAATTAAAGAGGAAACAATTCCTAAGGCAATTCATAAGGCTGGCATTACCCTATTACCAACACCAGATAAAAATAATTTAAGAAAACTATAAGTCAACTACCTCGACATATACTATGTTGACTAGAAACAGTAATCATGTTAATACTTGCCTGATATTGGAGTAAAAGCTTTCAGTTTCGTTTTCAAGTATGACATTGCTATTCGCTTTTCATATATGACCATTGCTATGTTGACCACACAGTGAAAATAGTAAGAAACCATGAGCAGAACATTCAAGAAATATGGGATAGCAGAGAAAGATAAAAGTTTAGAGTTATTGGGATAAAGAAAGGCATAGAGTTCCAAACCAAAGGAATGAACAATCTACTCAATGAAATAATATCAGAAAATTTCCAAACATAAAGAACAAATTGGAAAGCCAAATTTAACAGGCTTACAGGACACCAAATGTACAAAAGCACAAGAGATCCACACCAAGGCACATTATAATGAAAATGGCTAACATACAGAATAAGGAGAGAATATTAAAAGCCACGAGAGAAAGGAATCATATCACACATAGGGGGAAACCAACTAGGTTATATGCACATTTTTCAATCCAGACCCTGAAATATAGAAGATCCTGGAACAACATATATCAAGCTTTGAAAGAAAAAGATGCCAACCAAGAATCTTGTATCTAGCAAAATTAAGCTTTAGATTTGATGATGAAATAAAAACCTTCCATGATAAACAAAAGTTAAAAGAATTTACAGCTACAAAATCTGCACTATAGAACCTCCTTGGCAAAATAGTCTATGAACAGGAAATGAAGAACAACAATGAAAATCAGCAGAGGAAGATGTTACACTAAAGGAAAAACTAATCAAAGAAGAAACCAAGTCAAGTGAAATAACAAAAATGGCTGGGAATACAAATCATGTCTCAATAATAACCCTGCCCTAAACTCATGAATCAAAAGACATAGGCTAGCTGATTGGATTAAAAAATGGGCTGGGGGTATGGCTCAGTTGTAGAGCTCTCACCTAGCATGTGCAAGGTGCTGGGTTTGATCCTCAGCATCACATAAAAATAAATAAATAAAATAAAGGTATTGCATCCAACTACAACTAAAAAATAAATAAAAATGATTTTAAAAAGACCCAACAATATGCTGCCTCCAAGAGACTCATCTCATAGGAAAAAACATACACAAACTGAAAGTGAAAGGTTGGGAAAAAAATCATACCACTCACATGGACTGTGGAAGCAAGCAAGGGTTTCCATACTCATATCAAATAAAGTAGACTTTAAGCTAAAGTTAATCAAAAGAGATAAAAAAGGACATTTCATACTGCTCAAGGGAACCATACACCAACAAGACATAACAATTATAAATATATATACCCTAAACAATGGAGCGTCAATTTAAATAGATCAATTTCAAGCAGCGAAATAGAAGATGCCATCAGAAGCCTACCAACCAAGAAAATCCCAGGGCCAGTTGGATACACAGCCAAGTTCTGTAAGATGTATAAAGAAGAACTAATACCTATACTCTTCAAATTATTTTGTGAAAAATAAAAAGAGAGAGCACTTCCAAGTTCATTATCACCCTGGTTCCAAAACCAGGCAAAGACACATCAAAGAAAGAAAACTTTGGACCAATATCTCTAATGAACATAGATGTAAAAATTCTCAATAAAATTCTGGCAAATCAAATACAAAAACATACCAAAAAGACAGTGCACCATGATCAAGTGGCATTCATCCCAGGGATGCAAGATTGGTTCAACATACATAAATCAATAAATGTAATTCATCACATCAATAGACTTAAAGATAAGGATCATATGATCATCTCAATAGATGCAGAAAAAGCATTTGACAAAATACATCACCCATTCATGTTCAAAACACTAAAATAACTAGGAATAACAGGAACATATCTCAACATCGTAAAAGGTATCTATGCTAAGTCCTAGGCCAACATCATTCTAGATGGAGAAAAATTGAAAGCATTCCCTCTAAAAACTGAAACAAGACAGGGAGGCTCTTTTTCACGACTTCTATTTAACATAGTTCTTAAAAAGGGAAAAAGAAGTCTTATTGCTTTGCTAGCAAAGGAGAAACACAGGGGACTCCTGTCCCAGAGGTTGTGATTTTCCCCATCAGGGGGAACAGAGGGTTTTTAAAGAGGTGATTCAAAGGCTACATTCTAAGTGTGCACTGACAGGGGGCTCTAATTCACTTGTTAATTTGGGAGAGGGAGAAAAGGAAAAAACATGTCCATTTAAAAATAAGTCTCAGTGACAGAGCAGCAAGGCCTATACTCAAAGCATAAGGTAGACCATTGTTCCAAATAGTTTACTGTGATCATCTAAGTTCATGTATTCATGGTGGGAGTTTAGCTTTTGGTTACTAGCAGGTTGCACATATTAATTCACATAACATATTTAACATTTTTGCTTCTGCTCAGAATTCTGTGGAATTAATCACTAAATATGTAAAATTTAAAACAGAAGAAAAGCTCATAGTCTATAAATATTTTAAGGCTTGTCTTTTAAAAGTTTAAATTTTGTCTTTGTATATCTTATAATCAGATATATATATATATATATATATATATATATATATATATATATATATATA
>NW_026000249.1:24054084-24063531 GCF_001458135.2 Marmota marmota marmota
AATATATATATATATATATATATATATATATATATATATATATATATGGAAGTAAGCCCAAAATGACATTATGAGGATATCAAAATAGGGAGTGAGAGTCACGTTATTATCAGGAAACTTTTGATTTTGCTTTGATTCATTAAAAAATACATATTTCAAAGAGTTCTATTATTTTATTCCTAGCTAAAAATTGAATCATTATATCATCACAAGAGATTTAGACATGCATAAGTGTGTCATCAAATAATATTTAGATAGGATTAAATGGATAAATTCATTGAAAGAAAACATTAGTATCTGCATGTAGTAGTTTTGGTTAAAATTTATAGATATTAGAAAAATGTTAAATAATTGAAACTTGTATAAATAAAAATGGAGTAAATAAATTCTCATTTTGTATAGAAGTCTAAAATGATTTTCTAATTTATGTAGCCCTTGAATTTGATTCAAAAAACTATTAAGTGATCTGACACAGATTAAATTATCATTCCTTAATTACTTTTTTTTTGGTATTGAGGAGAATTGAACCCAGAGACACATTACCACCGAGCCACATCCCTAGTCTTTTTTGATTTTATTTAGAGACAGGGTCTCACTGGGTTGCTTAGGGCCTCACTAAATTACTGAGGCTGGCTTTGAACTGGCAATCCGCCTGCCTTAGCCTCCAGAGCTGTTGGATTATAGGCATGTGCCACCATGCTTGGTTTACTTCTTTTATTATTTACATAACAGCAAAAACAAAATAATCTAAGGCATGAAAATTGTAAAGATAATGGCCCATAATCCTAGCTTTCTGTGTTTAACAGGAGTTTAAAAATACACATGCTGTGAAAGCGTAGGTGTTACAAACATACACTTTTAGTATCCTTATATTAGAACTATCATCCAAGCTGTGGGTCAATGACATTTATTGTGTAGTGATTTATAGAAGCAAACAACAGATTCTCATTACAAAATCCCTAGCAGAAGTAAGGCAAATGATTTTGTTGGATGAAATAATTCAATTCCTAAAAATTGTGGACTACTAAAAGGTTAATATGGTACGTTTGGAATTAAGTTATACAAAAAGAATGAGGCATAGTAAAAGTGTTAACATACAAATAATTGATTCACATTGAATTATGTAAATTAATTTCATTACTCTTAATTTTATGTGGTTACAAAAGACTGCTATTCTTAGATAACCCCTTGAAGGAGTGTAAAAGGGTTGATTTCCTATACCTCTCAACCAACAGGGCTGCATGCATAGCCTGAAGTTTGTAGAAATGGGTGATTTCTGAGTGTGCTACTTGAAAGCAAATGTACCAACTCTGTAATTAATATTTGTAAGAAATAAAACAGTCTGGCGATACAGCTCAATTGGTAGAGTGCTTGCCTCACATGCAAAAGGCCCTGCGTTCTAATCCCAAGCACCACAAAAACAAACAAACAAAAAAGAAATAAAAAATTTATACATTCAATCCCTGATGATGCTACAAGAGGCATTAAGTTACTTTTTAATTTTCTGATACTGCTGTCCCACACTGTGCCTTTCAGTTTGGGGACCTGGCTCAGTACTTTTCAGTCCTGAGAACTGATGACCTAGCTGCTTGGAAAGGCCCTTCCAGAAGACTTTATACAATCCACACACAGAGAATACAGCTAATCTGTAGTGCCTTTGAGAAAAATATTATATTTTCAGAATATATCGTATGTTCAAAAGTCTCAAAGTTTCATCTATAGGTTACTTACTAATTACCAATGCAGCAGTTTAATATAGACATCTGGTGGATACCACTACACCAAATGACCTAAAAAAGCTTCACTAATAACTTGGTGCTCTGTGTTTCCTAATGAAACAAAATGGGAGCAATACCATGGCACATATGAACTTATCTTGCCAGAAACGTTGTCTTATCCAGTCATGAGGGGACAATCAGAGAAATCAGACTGGTGGGCCTCAACTCTTCAAAAAATATCAGTCCCATGTAGGATCAGACTAGGCTGTAAAACTGTTCTTACTTAAAGAAGACTAAATTTAATGAATGATCCCCATTCAGACTCTGATATTTTCAGTACTCCTAAATATGGGCTATGAATTAGATAATATTGGATCTTTGCTAGCTTTCCTTGTTGTGATGATGGAATTGCTATTATATAGGACAATGTGTTTTTTCTTATAAGATGCAAGATGAATATTTAGGGATATGTGTATGTGTATATGTGTGTATGTGTATGTGTGTACAGTAAGAAATAAATCACAAATAAAAGGGGCAAAAGAGAAGGAAGAGGGGAGTAAACAAATGTGGCAAACTGTTAGTTGTTCTACAGGTTATGTATATGTGAGAGTATTTATTGTACTAGTCTTCTCTCTCTTTCCTTGAAATACTGAAGTACAGAGTTGGGGTGGGTAGGTGGAATAAAACATTAATAAGATTATTGGGTGGGCCTAAACAAGGGAAAAATAATTCACTTTAAATATGCCTTCCTATATATTATTGCAGTTATTATTTGATTTATTACACCCAAATATCAGTAGTTTGTGAATGGGAATCACAGCTGAAGTAATGTGAGGTAAAAATTGGCCAGAATTTCTCCTTTATTGTCACATTTTTCAGTTTTCCTCAGGATTGGAAAATACCTCTTTTTCTGTACCAAACTTTCAACTTATCACCTTTGTAAAAATTTCATCATGTGTTTCATAGAAGTATTTTGTTAAGTTTTCTAAGTGTTGATTATTCTTTCCTCTAGGAAGCATTGGGATTAAATGTGTTTATTCCTGAGAACCAGGGGAATATTTAGCTTCTAAAAGTCTACTATTTAGATTACTTCCTACTATGAACATATATAATTGCACATTTTTAGGACATCCAGAAATTATAAAACTATGTGTTAGTTAATGGTAGTTAGTGCCAAAAGGTTAAAAATGCTTACATTCACCATTGCCTGTATGGCTTTATTCAGATTTCCTTAATTTGAGGATCTGTAGAACAAAACTGAAAAGCCATTCAACCTGGCCCCACTATTTTCTAATTATGTGACTTAAAACAATTAGTGATTCGGTAAGGACTTTGGTATCATTAAAAAAAATCTGAGAAATATAACAATATCTACCCTTTAAGATTGTTGAGAGAATTTATAGAAATGAGATAATTCATGTTAGGTACTTAACAACATTACCAAGCCTGAGTAGTACCAGCCTATCACCACCACCTCCAACATCCAAATCATATGTTTCTCCCTGTTTTCACTGACAGCATCCTTCCTGATAAATGCACTGGGGGACCATTCTAAATAATAAAGTCCAGAATATTGTTTTTTAAGTCCCAGAATTGAATGGAAATGCATAATATTAGAGGGCCTTTTAATTGCACTATCACTCTAATATTGAGTATTTTTAGAACAAATTGTCTACCATGAACTGTTCTTGTCTATAGTGTGGCATAGGGAATCCACAAATATTACTACTTTTTCGCAAAGAGGTTCCATAAATTGCTCTATTTTCCATGATGTATTTTTAATAAAATATCATTTTTCATATTTTATCAAAATTTTAAATTTATTTAATAGTGTTTACCATAATTAATAACATTCTGTTATAACATTATAACATTAAATAATTTTATTTATTATAAATTAAACCTTAAATATATTTTAAATTAAATGTGCTAAAATGCAGGAAGCCATCCATGGACTGTGCATGAACTAAAACAATGTTGAAGCCATTAGGCAGGAAAGCCTGGTATCAGGAACTCCCAGCAACAACCCTGCTAGTTTGAGAACACTTGGTTCATGTGGTTTCCTACCTAGCTCCATCACAAGTTCAACACAGCACTGGAGATGGGCGTGACCCACTGGAGCCACACAGGCTCTCAGAGATGGGTATGGCTTGCCAAAGTGCCAATTGATCTGTTTATTGCACGACCCCTGCCACAGCAAGAAGCAAGCACCAAACCAAGACTCCTCCCACTGAAAACCTTATCCCTGTCTTTGATGTACTACCCCTTAAATAAAGAATCAGGGCCCCTTTTCAGTTGTTCAGTTCCAGCTCCTATCAGAACTGGAAGACCTATCAGTTGCTCCCCTTTTTTATATCTAATTTCTGGCTCTGTCTCTATTTCTTACTAATTTATTTTGGACTTTTTATTTCTCAGGCGGGTCACAGTCCTGAGCAGGAACCTACCCTTGGCAGGGTGCTGCTCATCCGTAATACTAAAATATAAAGCATCAGTATTACAAACTGCAAGTCATTTCTCTGTTTAAATGAATTTTTAATAATAATAACAGTACCAATATATAAAGTACCCAAATTGCCATATTGTGTAATTTATTAAATTTCTGTTTCTTGTGTTCCATAAAAGAAAGTGATCAAGTAAATTTTGGATATGTTGGTTATCCTTTACTCTGAGTAGCATCTGAAATCAAACACTATCTTGATTAACAACTGGCTGGTGAAAATTATATTAGTATATACTTATTTCTATTTGATATTGGGAATTAAATTTTATTTTAAACTTTTTTTTCTCTATTTTTTTGCCACTTGACAAATGTAACAATGATACATTCACTTTGTAGTTCTCATTGGGTAGTTGCTTTTGAGTTGTCCCTAGGCTGACCTACAGAAGAGGTTTCATGAATATATAATTTATTTTCAAAAATGCTCCTAGATTTTAAAAAAATACATAAAAGGAGTAGGAGAAGCAGGGAGGAAATTCAGTTAATCCAAATAAAGGTGACACTTCAGCATTTCAGTCAACATCCCAACTTCAACCTGATCATCCAGGGTTCTTTTTTAATATATTTATTTTTTCCATATTTTTATTGGTGCATTATATTATGTACACTACTGGGATTCATTGTTACATACTTATACATGCACATTATATAACAATATAATTTAGTCAATATCACTCCCCAATATTACCGCTTTCCCTCCTCTACTCCCTCCCCCAGTCCCTTTCCCACCACTTCGCTGGTTTCCATTTGATTTTCATGAGATATACACACACAAACAAACCTTTTGTTTCCTTTTCCTCTCTAGTTTCCACATATAAGAGAAAACATATTACCCTTGTCTTTCTGAGCTTTGCTTATTTGACTTAACATAGTGCTCTCAAGTTCTATCCATTTTCCTATAAATAACAATTTCATTCTTCCTTTTGGCTTAATAAAAATCCATTGTGTATAGATACCACATTTTTTTATTATTCATTCATTGACAGACAGCTAGGCTGGTTCCATAATTTGGCAAGTGTGCCATTATAAACATGGGTATATGCATGTATCACTATAGTTTGATGATTTTAATTCTTTAGAATAAGTACCAAGGAGTGGTATCACTGGGTCATATTGTAGTTCCTTTCCTAGTCTTTGGAACCTCCATACTGATTAATGCCACAGTCTGGCTGGGCACAAAACCACGAGCCACTCACAGCCTTGTAGATTCAAACAGCAACTCTTTATTCCCGAACTGGTACCGGCACTCTACACACACGTTCTGGGGAAAATCCACCGGCACTCTACATCCCAAATACTCTCTCAATCCCATGAGAACTCAATGGGAACTCAAGGAGCAGGCGGGCGCCTGAGGCAGCAGGATCCGCCCTAAACCCTGATCCGCCCTAAACCCGGATCCGCCCTGGTCCTTGAGCAAGGTCACCTTTCATGCAAAGTCACTGCAAATGACCTGGGTCCAAGGCAAGCCCATTTCCACAATGGAGAGTCCTCCCTCTAAGCAACATGGGGTAGGCTGACAAAGAAATTGCCATGCGTCATTCTTACTTAGCTATGGCTCTCAGCAGATTTCCATGGTAGTTGTAAACATTTACAATCCCATCAACATTATGTGTTCCTTTTTCCATACATCCTTTCCAGCATTTATTATTGTTTGCATTTTTGATGGCTGCCATTCTGACTGGAATGAGATGAAATCTCGGTGTAGTTTTGATTTGCATTTTCCTAATAGTTAAAGTTGCTAAACATTTCTTCACATATTTGTTGACCATTTGTATTTCTTCTTTTAAGAAGTACCTGTTTAGTTCATTTGCCCATTTATTAAGTGGGTTATTTGATGTTGGTGATAAGTTTTTTGAGTTCTAGACACAAACACACAGATACAGTCATCTGATCTTTGAAATCTGATCCCTGTTATGGTTTGGATTTGAGGAGTCTCCCAAAGGCTCTGTGTGAAACAATGCAGGAATGTTCAGAGGTGAGATGATTAGATCATGAAAATTACAAACTAATCAGGGAATTAATCCATTATCATTTGAATGGATTAATGTGTGATAACTATAGGCAGGTAGGGCATGACAGGAAGAAGTAGGTCACTGGGGGCATGCTCTTGGGGATTATATTATCCCTGACTCCCTGCACTCAAGCTCGCTCTCTCTGCTTCCCGGCTGTCATAGACTGATTAACTTTCCTCTGCTACATCCTTCCTCCATGATGCTTTGCCTTACCTTGATCCCAGAGCAATGGAACCAACCAACCATGAAGTAAAACCTCTGAAACTGTGAGCACAAAATAAATTTTCCTCCTCCAAGTTGTTCGTCAGTTGTATTGGTCATAGTGATGCACAGCTGACTAATACAGCACCAAAAACATACTGGTTTAGTCAGCTTTTTCGCTGCTGTGACCAAAAGATCTGACCAGAACAATTTTAAAGAAGGAAAATTTTATTTGAGGACTCACAGTTTCAGAGGTCTTAGTCCATAGAACGCCAGCTCCATTCTTCAGGGCTCCAGGTAAGGCAGAACATCATGGTGGCAGAGTGTGGCAAAGGGAACCAGCTCACATGATGATCAGAAAGCAAAGAGAAAGAGAGACTCCACTCATCAGATACAAATATATATCTCAAAGCCACACCCCCTACTTCCCACCTCCTCCAGCCATACCCTCCTTCAGTTACCACTCAGTTAATCCCTATCAGAGAATTAATTTGCTAACAGGTTTTAGACTCTCACAACCCAATCATTTATCATCTGAACCTTCTTGCTTTGTCTTACTTGTGAGCTTTTGGGGATACCACATCTAAACCTTATCACATACACTGGAGAAACCATAGCCTTTGAAACAAATGGTGCTGGAAAAACTAGTTAGTTATCCACATGTAGAAGAATTAGACTAAACCCCCACCTCTCACAATGTACAAAAGTCAATTTAAAATGGATCAAAGACCTAGGAATTAGACCAAAAATTATGGAACTCCTAGAAAAAAATGTATGGTCAACACTCCAACATTTAGGCACAGGCAACGGCTTGCTCAATAGGATCCCAAAAGCTCAGGAATAATGCCAAGCATTAATAAATGGGATAGCATCAGAGTAAAATGCTTCTGCACAGCACAGGAAAAAATTAAGAAAATGGAGAACCTGCACAATGGTAGGAAATCTTTGCTAGCTACGCTTCTGACAGAAGATTAATATCCTGTAGTTTTCTTTATAACCGAAATTATACCACAGAGTTCTGTTCTTTGAGATATGGGAACTGGGATTTCAAACTCCCACACTACACAGGCACTTCAGGTTTTGAGCAGCTTTAATAGTCCAACTGGAGTTCTCTGAACGTTAGAGGTACCTACACAGGACTAAGCATGCAGAAGCTGGGGGAAAGCAGCTGGGTGTAAAGTGGATCCAAGGGACATTCGCTAGAGTGTCCTTTTACTTTTTCCTCCTTATTGGATTATTGTTAAGATAATTTTTTATTTGCTTGCTTGTTTTTGTTTTGTTTTGTACTTTTGTGGTGCTAGGGACTGAACCCAGGGCCTCACGCATGCCAAGCAAGCACTCTACCACTGAGCTACATTTCCAGCCCACTAAAACGAAGTATTTTTTTTTAATTTTGTGATAGCAGTGATGATGGTATTGTGAATCAGATATTTTATTTGATCTAGATTACTATTAGAAAACAAATGGTCAGCTAATATAATTTTTATCATTATGCTTCACATAAATATGTAATAAGGAGAAGAAATAATTTCTGATGTCAAGGAATCTTAAACTTCATTTATAAAGAGAATGACACATAAAATATTTATGCACATTTGTTAATTCTCCATTGCTGCCATGCCAAATAGCATAAACTCAATGACTTAAAATGACACTCATTCAGTATCTGCAAGTTTTATAAGTTTAAAGTCCAGTTTGGTAATGTTGAGTTTTCTGCTCAGATCCTACCAGTTGAAATTAAGTTGTCAGCCATCCTACAATGCCTACCTGAGGCTTGGGTCCTTTTGAAAGCACAGTAGTTGTTGACAGAATTTGTTTCCTTATGGTTCTAGGACTGAGACCCCATTACCTTCATGGTTGTTGGGCAGCGGTGGCTCTTATCTCTTAGAGACTTCATACTCACAGGCTATCTCACAACATGGCACTTATTCCTTCTCCTCTGAGGTCAGCAGGGGAATACTTCTCTCTGGCTTCTACATATCCCGAGAAACTCTTACCTGAATGAATCAAGTCTAACCAGATAATCTCCGTATCTTAAATTAAGCCACTTTAAGATAAAGTTTTTTTACATCTGTAAAATTTCTTCCAAGCAGGACAGAAATCCAAGGAGTTGGAAACTTAAGGGGTCATATTTAGAATTTTTTCTGTCACAACACATAGATGCAGATCAACACTGAACAAAGAAATCAGATGTATGTGCTTAGGATGAAGAGCACAGAATGGTTTGGATAGAATTAATTTTTAAAAATTCAGCGGGTGGATTTTGCACAAAATTCTGAAGAATTTCATATATTAAAAGATAAATAAATAATGCATTTCATGGGAAGAAATAATATATGTAAGGCCATAAGGAAATAACAATTACATTTATGTAGATTTAATATCCTTAACACCACCTTATATTTGTGCAAAATATTTTTCTTAACTCTGTGATAGGTGAGTTAATCTAAGTAGGAAGTTGGTGAAATAAAATTTTTATTCACTTTTTTTTGGAGGGGGCTTACTAGGGATTACACCCAGGGGTGATTTACCTCTGAGCTACATCCCCAGACCTTTTATTATTTTTTTTTTTTTAATTTAGAGATAGGGTCTCACTAATTTGCTCACATCTTTGCTAAATTGTTGAGACTGGCCTCCAATTTGTGATCCTCCTGCCTCAACCTTTCTGGTTGCTGAGATTACAGGTAAGCATCACAGTGCCTGACTATGGTATGAATTTAGTCTTAAAATTAATTGATAAAATGAGTTTACATACCTTTTCTTCTGTAATAAATGTTGCTGACCTCCTTCCACTTCTTTTTCCCATAAACACCAACTTGTGCACAGATGTACACAAATGTAGACACCTATATCTGCAGATACATACAATTAACACTAACTGGAAGATAAAGATATCTCTTGTAAGACTGGAAGACGCCGCACCACACGACACAGATCACCAAAGAGGTTCCACTTTATTACAAAAGGCTGTGTGTTTATATAGGTCTAAGGAGAGGTCGCAGGGCTGAGGTAGATAACA
>NW_026000249.1:24068679-24084590 GCF_001458135.2 Marmota marmota marmota
CTCTTTCTACCCTTTCAGGCGCCGGCAATAGTTAAAAGGTCCCAGAGGAAATTTGGATCTAACGAGCCTTCTGGAGGCCAATGATTGTCATTATCTAGCAGATATGTGGGCCAATCTTGGGTACAGAATCTGATAAAAATTTTGGGCTTGAGGTCCGGGGAGAGAGAGAGTAGCCAAATTCTTAAGGAGACACTTGAGTGGTGTGGTTTCCGGTATAGATGAGGAGGCACCCATAGTTAGAGAGTGGAGGAAGGGAGAGCAAAGAGAGAAAAAGAATTAACCCGGGCCGTAGGAGCTTCCTGAAAGCGTGGAGCAGATGGAGGGTCACGTGGGCGTCCCCGAAGTGACCAGTCCACTGTGAGTAGGCACAGAGGGCACAGCTCGGTCGTCACCGATGAAGTGCAGTCTGTGTGACCCTGTAAGGTCCATGCCCCAGGCCACCTGACATCAGGAAAATTTTTCCACTGGAATGAGAGAAAGTCAAGGAAGGAAAGAACAGAGCCCCAGCGGAACGGAGCTCCGGGCCGGAAGTTCAGCTCTGGGCTGAACAAAGCTCCAGCAGGGTGCGCGGCTCCGCCGGGCAGGGCGGACCAGGCGGGGCGCGCAGCTCCACAGGGCAGGGCGCGTGGCTCCCACGGTGCGCAGCTCCGCGGAGGAGGAAGAGACCAGGGAGCCTCTCATGTAAACCCAGAAGCCTCACGCCTCAACGGGAAGCGGGTCGCCAGAGGGTCCACTTCGACCAGTGAAGGTCTTAGTGGGGAGTATTCCCTCCTCCCTACTGGGCGTCAGGAGTATGCTGGACGATCACGGTCGCGTTTCCTGCTGGGAGCCCGAAGGGAGTTGGTGAGCCGGGGAGGGGGGAAACTTACCTAGACCCGATCAGTGGTGAGTGCAGGGAGCCCGTGCCCAAAAAGACAGACAAGGGCAAAATGTGTCGTTGGTGACGGCGGTGGCAGAGATGGGGCTCAGTTTGTCGAGCACACCGTCTCCCGGGTTTCCGGCACCACTGTAAGACTCTAAGATGCCGCACCACACGACACAGATCACCAAAGAGGTTTCCACTTCATTACCAAAGGCTGTGTGTTTATATAGGTCTAAGGAAAGGTAGCAAGGCTGAGGTAGATAACAGGTCGCCCGTTTATTGGCAAGCTCTTCCATATGTCAGTTCTGGAGCCCAAGAAGTTAATTCTAATTGGGGCTAAGTCTTCCCACCAGCAGGGTTTGAACATTGGCGCCGGTGGGAACGTTTCGTGCCAGTGAAAGAAAAAAAAGAGGAGAAAGAGGGTCGTTAGACGCCATGTTGGGTTTTTTTTCAGGGGTGCTACCGCGTTATATGTTTTCCCAATATTTCTTAGCTCATCAATTACATGACTATAACAAAGCAAGTAGTTGCAGATTCACTCAATGAACCATTTTAATAAACATTGCTCTTTTAATAAAAATCACTCCTCTGCTCAGTTACAAAATCTACCAATTAGTACCTGGCATAATCCAAAACTAAAAAGAAAAATTATGTTCCTATAAGGAAAAAGGAAAGATAGGCATCAAAGGAATATTGGGTATGAGCAATATGAACAAAATTTGAAATTTTTCATAAAGGCAGTATCAACATCTGAAATATTTGAAAGTTGAATGATGCCCATGTGACTATGAAGAATTTATTAGCTATCATTCAGATAAGTCTAAGGAGGGAAATAAACTCTGCCTCCAAATTAAGCACAAATAAATGGGAGTGGAAGCAACCATTAATTAATTAGAAGTGGACAATGAGATCACTAAAATCTCAGTGGATCATTTAATTCAAATAATTATGATGATTACAATATATTCTGTGTGCTGCCATAAATTAGATAATAGACTAATTATAAGCACAAAATGACAGATGAAGACCTCAACAGATTCAGAGAAGCTGGTTTATTCTTTCAAGGACTGGGGCACTATAGGGGCTCATTTTCCGGATGTGAAAATGGCTGTTGGTTATAGAGAGAACTTTAGTTTTATAGGATACAATGAGGGTGGTTTAATCATTGGAAACCATGGAGGTGCCTTTCAGACAGTCAGGGGCTAGTTGTGCAGGTTAAAACTTTAACTCAGGAAGGGAGTTGTAAAAAGGCTGAAACTCATTGTTGCCTGGAGAGATGGGAGCCCAGATCCAGAGGGATAAATACTCAAATCTTTTCTTTTTTTTTTCTCATTGCTTTTCTTTTTCTGGGATTCATTGTTTCCCAGAGTTTCAATGTTTACAGAGCCTCAATTTAGGACTAATTTGCAATGGGGGAAGGTCAAATTCCAGAGCCCAGCATCAGGGCCCATTGTTTTGGTGAAAGGATTTACTGGGAGAGGTTAATGTTTGGCTAATTTCCCCTGAGCTGCACTGTCTTTCCATTTTTCTTTAGGGGATGTCTTGTAGGAATATTATTTTCCATAACCCTTCATTAATTATTGTAAAAATCAATCACTAGCAGTAGCTGAAGGAGATTAGAGAATGAGAGTGAATCACAAATCCAAATAATACTGTAGAAGTTTCTAATGGCATAGATGAGACTTGGAACTGGATTGCTAGAGAAATCCTAGAACATAAGTGATTGAAAGGAAGAAATGATTTATGTTAAGTTTCTGTAGTCCATCCAATTAATTAAATTTTTCTAGCCAAATCAGTTATATAAAAAATAAATTATTTTACATTATAGCTTCCTACAAAATATTCAAAGTAAAGATAAGCCAAAGGTAAGTACACTTTATTGATATTAAAAGCAAATATATAGATATCATACAAATAAAAAAAGAATAGGGGGCTGGAGATGTACATAAGTGGTACACCCACCTGCCCAGCATGCAACAGGCTCTGGATTCATTCCCAAAACCACACACACACACACACACACACACACACACACACACACACAGGAAAAAAGGAAAAGAAAAAAGAGGGAAAGAGAAGTAGGCATTTTCTGATGCAATAGCATCTAGATGCCTACAGGTACTATGATGATAAAGATCAAGAATAACAAGTTTTCAATTTCTAAGCCAATTCTATAATGAATATTAAACACTGTGTAACTGAAACATTGATGTTGAGTTTAAATGATTTCAATGATTAGTTTCCTTGTATCCATCCCAATGATTATTAAGAAAGTCAACTATTTTTGTAAAGTATCTGAGGATGACTGATCATATTTATTATTTAATAGGCCCTTAAATCTTCAAGGTTTTTGAAAACTACAAGTACACATTAAAAAATCAATCAGGTTAACCAAAAGATGTAAATAATTTATTATTTATTTTGTAAATAAAGATACCAAGTACCATATATTTGCTGAGTAATTTATAAGTTCATAGACTTATTCTATTCAAATGCCATTTATCATATATTCTCATGTACTTAACATTAGTTATGTTCATGGGTTTCATTATTATATCTCTTGCATGTTCACAGCTCTTGATTTCATTCTCAACTCTGATACCTTTCCCTCTATGCCCATGACACTTGAAGAAAGTCAGTATTCTAGGTTCACTCAAGTAATCTATTCTTATAAAATAGCATGTAAAGAATGTTTAAGATTTGTTTCAGTAGGCCAAGCACTATGGCACATGCCTGTGATTCCAACAATTTGGGAGGCTGAGGAAGAAGGATCGTCAAGTCCTCCATAACTTAACTAGAACCTGTCTCAAAATAAAACAAATAAAAAGGTTTGGGGTATAGCTCAAAGGTAGAGTCCCCTTGTTTTCAATTCCCAGTACTGAGGGGAAAAATTTGTTTCAATAAATTATGTCACTGACCACAAACTTTCAGATTACATAAAGATTATCAAAATAATAATTTTGTTAAATTAATGAATGTGAACATTTCTGTGATGTATGCCTGTGTATGTCTGCATATATGAGTATATATAGTTCTATGTACTCTATGGTGGGAAGCTAATAAGAGTGCCAGTTTGAATGTTTACTCCAATAGTCAATAACTTAATAGTCGTAAGATATTTTTACTATTTTTAAAAATGATTTTGTGGTTCAATTTTTAGAATTAGGATGTAAATAAGTTTATAGTAATGATTAAGTATGAAAATGTATATAAACTGCATGTTCCTTACATTTGACATGTAACAGATGTTAAATACATAACAGTAATATGTATACATAATGTATTTGTTGTGT
Source organism: Marmota marmota marmota (assembly GCF_001458135.2). Lineage (NCBI taxonomy): Eukaryota > Metazoa > Chordata > Mammalia > Rodentia > Sciuridae > Marmota > Marmota marmota. The sequence goes on from NW_026000249.1 coordinate 24,072,835, forward strand.
ATATATATATGCATACACATATATAAAGATCATAAAGAAATTAGCCAACATATTAGCATGACTGCATTTAGCTGATAAGAATTTGGATTTTTCATTATACACTCTAGGTCTACAGGATAGAATTTGTGCTGCCTTAGATCCATACTTCTAGATGGCAAAGCACACTAACAACATGAAAAAACAAGGGAATAAAGCACCCCAAACAAACCAAGATGCATCAACAACAGAAGCCACTGATAACACAGTAGAAGAAGTGTCCAAGAAGGAGTTTATATTGTATATAGTTAAATTTATCTGTGATGTAAAGGATAGTATAAGGTGTGAAATAAAAGAAAAAATACAGTAAGTGAAAATTCACTTCAATAAAGAGTTAGAGATTGTGAAAAAAAATAAGCAGAAATCCTCTAAATGAAGGAATCTGTTAAACCAAATTATAAATTCAATAGAAAGCATTACCAACAGATTAGACCACTTGGAAGACAGAACTTCAGACAATGAAAACAAAATATATAACCGTAAAAGTAGAGTTGGCCATGCAGAGAAGATAATAAGAAATCATGAACAGAACATCCAAAAATTATGGGATAACATGAGAAGACCAAATTTAAGAGTTATTGGAACAGCTGAAATGGCAGAGATACAAACCAAAGGAATGTACAATCTTTTCAATGATTTGGTAGCAGAAAATTTCATAAACCTGAAGAATGGAAAATCAAATTCAAGAGGCTTAAAGGACCCCAAATGTACAAAATTACAGCAGACCCACACCAAGACACATTATAATGAGAATGACTAACACAGAGAATAAACATAAAAACTTAAAGGCTGTGAGAGAAAAATTACATATAGGGGAAAACCAATTTGGATATCAACTGATTTCTCAATCCAGAGCCTCAAAGCTAGGAGGTCTTGGAATAATATATTTCAAGCTCTGAAAGAAAATGAATGCCAACCAAGAATTTTATATCCAGCAAAATTAAGTTTCAGATTTGAAGATGAAATTAAAACCTTCCATGATAAACAAAAATTAAAATAATTTGCAACTAGAAAGCCTACACTACAGAACATTCTCAACAAAATATTCTATGAGGATGAAGTGAAAACAAGCAAAGGGAAGATTACACTAAAGGAACATTCAATCAAAGAAGAAACTAAGACAAATCAAAAACCAGAAATAAATCAAAATGACAGGGAATACAAATCATATCTCAATAATAGCCTTGAATGTTAATGGCATAAACTGATCAATCAAAAGACATAGATTGGCAGATTGGATTAAAAAGCAAGACCCAAAAATATTCTGTCTTCAAGAGACTCACCTCATAGGCAAAGACATCCACAGGCTGAAAGTGAAAGGATGGGAAAAAAACTTATCACTCATATGGATTGTGTAAACAAGCACAATGGAAATTTCCTAGCACTTACTCCCTCCTCCCAACTATGCTTAATATGTAGCAACCACTACTTTGTTCAACTCTAGCATTTTAACATTTTGAGAGTGTTATATTAATAGAATCATATGGTATGTGCTCTTTTGGATATCAAATTGTTTTCCCTCAAAAGCATGGCCTCAAGATCTATCCAAATTGTTGCATGTATCAATAATTTGTTCCTTTTTATTTTATGGTATGAACATCCCACTATTTGCTTAAACATTCACCTATTGTTAATAAATTTTGGTTGTTTCTAGTTTTTGGCTATTACAAACAAAGCTGTGATGAACAATTGCGTACAACTCTTCTAGTGGTAATACATTTATATTTTCTGGGATAAATGTCCACGTGTATAATTGCTACATTGCATGGTGAGTGCTAGTTTAGTTTAATTTTTTTTTTGGTTTGTTTTTTAAGTTTCCAATGATTTCTAGTTACTGTGCTATTTTACATTCCCACCAGCATGTATAAGTGATATAATTTCTATGCATAATTGCCATCATTTGTTATTGTTACATTTCAAAAGATATTCACTGTTCTGAAAGGTATGTAGTAATATCCCACAATGGTCTTTGATTTTCATATCCTTGATACTTAGTGAAATTGTATTTCTTTCCATGTGTTTATTTACTATCTGTATACCCTCTTCAGTAAAATGACCCTCATGTCTTTTGCTCATTTCCTAATTGTTATCATTATTATTATTCTTTGGTGCTGGGGATTGAACTCAGGGTCTTGTTCATGCTAAGCATGTGCTCTACCAGTGAGCTATACCCCAAGCTCCCAGTTTGCTTTTTTAACTATTGCGTTGTTAGAATCTTTGAGAAATTGTAGATATTAATATTTTATCATATAGGTGGTTTGCAAATATTTTTTGACAGTGGCAACTTTTATTTTCATTCTGAGAATACTAATCAGTGTATTTTTAAAATTTTAGTGAAGTATAGTTTATCAATTTTTTTATGGATTGTGCTTTTTAGTGTAATATCTAAAAACTATCTTTATCAAACCATAGGTCCCCAAAATTTCCTCCTATATCTTCTTTAAAAAGTTTTGTAGTATAAAGTTTGCCTGAATATCTATGTTCCATTTGAATTTGTTTTTATATAAGATGTGAGGTTTAATTTGAAGTTGAGTTTTCACTCTAATGAACCTTCAATTGCCTCTGTACCACTTGTTGCAAAATCTATCCTTCCTGCATTGAATTACTTTTGAAACTTTGTTGAAAATTAATTGTCCATAATTACATGGAGGTATTTCTATGGTTTCTATTCCATTGTATTCATCCATTTGTTCATCTAGCCACTATTATCACACAGTCTTGATTACTATAGCTAAATAATGTATTAAAATCTGGTAAATCAATTCTTCCCTTTTTATTATTTTAAAAATTATTTTAGTTATTCTAACTTATCCTTTGCCTTCTTATATGAATTTTAAGATATAATTAACTATACTTAGAAAAAAATCTTGCTTAAGATTTTGATAGGCCTGGCATGGTGGTACACGCCTGTAATCCCAGCAGCTTGGGAGGCTGAGACAGGAGAATCCTGGGTTCAAATCCAGCCTCAGCAACGTTGAGGTGCTAAGCAACTCAATGAGGCCGTCTCTAAATAAAATACAAAATAGGGCTGTGGGGGGTGCTGGGGTTGTGCTCAGCATTAGAGCACTCATCTAGCACATGCAAGGCACTGGGTTTGATCCTCAGCACCACATAAAAATAAGTAAATAAAATAAATGTATTATGTCCAACTAAAACTAAAAATATATATTTAAAAATATAGGGCTGGTGGTATACCTCAGAGGTCAAGTGCTCTTGCATTCAATCCCCAGTACCAAAAAAAATTTTTTTATAGAAACTGTGTTAAATCTATATATAAATTTGAGGAGAATTGATATCATAGCCATGTCTTTTAATTCATGAACATGTTATGTTTCTCTATTTAGCTATTCTTTTACTTCATTTATTATTGTTTTTACTTTTCAGCTTATGAACCTTTTATACAATTTATTAGATGTAGATTTACATATTTTAGGGTTTAAAAAGCAATTATAAGTATTATTATTCTACTATGTAATAATATATATTATAACTATAGTTCCCATGTGTTTATTACTAATATATAGGACAACCAATTTTTCAAGTCAATCTTATAGCTTGCAATGTTGTGGCCTCTTCATATTAGATCTAAGAGTTACAGATTCCATGGATTTTTTTTTATGTAGACAAACACATCTTTATGAAGAGATAGTATTCTTTATTTTAAAATAATATCCATGGCTTTTATTGTCTTTCTTACCTTATTATACTGGGGGGAGTTTCTATTATGTAAAATAGAAAATACATAAAATACCAGTTATGAGTGTGAATGTCCTTGCCTTGTTCCTGGTCTTAAGGAGAATTAAGTTGGTCTTTCACCATTAAGTATAATGCCACATGTATGGTTGTTTGTAGACATTCTTTATTTTTCTCTTCTATAACTAAGTTCTTTTTAAAAATTTTTTTGTAGTTATAAATGGACATCATGTCTTTATTTTATTTGTTTATTTTTTATGTGGTGCTAAGTATTGAACTCAGTGCCTCATATGTACAAGGCAAGCACTCTGCCACTGAGCTACAGCCCCAGCCTTATACCTAGGTTCTTATGGTATGATTTGGATTACTAACGTGAGACTTTTCCTATTTTCTCATGTATCCACTTAGAGCTGTAAATTTAACTAGCAACATTGCTTTAGCTCTGCCCCACAATTTCTGAAATGTTATATTTTTATTTTAATTCAATTACATCTTTAAAAATTTCTTTAGAAAAAATTATGAATATAAAATAAATAGATAAATAAAAAATTATTTTGAGATTTCCTCTTTGACTCATCAATTATTTAGAAGTATGTTTTTTTTTTTTTTTTTACTTTTGAAGTATTTGGAGCTTTCCTGTTGTTCTTCTCTTCCTGATTTCTGGTCATAAATGTAATAGTTAATGTAATAGTTAACATCATAGTCAGAAAGCACATAGTGAGATGGTAATTTTTTCAATTTGTTGAGGTTTGTCTTATCAAATAGGATATGCTCTATCTTGTTATGTATCACAAGGTATCTTGAAAAAAATGTTCTTTCTCCTGTTTTTAATTTATAGTGTTCTATATATTATATTGATTGATGAATAAAGGATTTATTCCTGAATAAAGGATTTTTCTGGTCCATAAAGTTTGTGTCTGGCCAGGTTCTTTTTGTGCTAACAGGGAGAACACAAAAAGAACTCACATCTGGACCCCGCCTAGCTAAACCAGCTGTTCCCAGTACCATAGGCCACAGAGAACTTTCCTACCTGCACTCCTGCACCACCCAAAATGAGCCCACCTAAAATAACTGACCAACTCCTCCCATGACTTGGCCCTGCTAAAACACTATAGAATCCAGACACTTTACAGCCTGCCACCATTTTCCCCTCAAAAATGTGCTCCTCCATTGCTTAATAAAGCATCGCTGGTCCGCTGAAGTCTGCCTTCATTTTCTTTTTCTTTTTGTATTCCTTTTTCTGTGCTTTCAGCAATCAGTGCCATAAATTCTTATAATCACTTCTTTAGCTGCATCCTACATATTTGGATTCTGTTCTACTTTATTTTTCATTCACTTAGTCTTAAATTTGCATTGCAATATCTTCTTTGACCTATATATGGTTTAATAGTTATATTGCTTAATTTCCAATTGTTGGCAAGTTTGCTGCTATATTTATATTCCAATTGTTGGCAAATTTGCTGTCTTTGATTTCTAGGTTCATTTCATTGTATTTGGGGAATATGATTTGTGAGGTTTCAATTATTTTAATCTTTCATAAGATTTCCCTTTTTTAATAATTTGAAGTATGACTTGTCATGGTGCATATTCTATGTGCTGCTGAAAACAATCTGTGGTGTGTTGTGTTAACTCAAGTATTCCATAAACATTAATTATATCCTGTTAGACCATGGTGGTGTTCAGTTCTACATCCTTTAATCTAAATCCTAAGTATCTTTGACGATTTCCTTTTCAATATTGACTCATTATATAGAAGTGTTTAAATCACAAATATAAATGTGAATTTGTCTACAGTTCCATTTAGTTCTCTCAGTGTTTGCTTTATGTTTTTGAAACTCTTTTTTGAAGGTATGCATATTAAGACTGTTATGTATTCTCTAGTGGAGTGATTCTTTTATCATTACATATTATTTCTCTTTGACATTAATTATTTTGTTTCTTCTGAGTTCTTAGATTATCTGGTAACAATACAACCAAGCCAGTTTTCTTGGATTAGCATATTCACTTTCTACTGCTGCCATAACAAAATGCCATAATTTTACTAGCTTAAATCAATACAAAATTATCTCTCTATCAAGGAAATTATCAATTTCCATACTGGAAATTATCGGGAATAATCTGCTTCTGAGCTAAGTTGTTATCTAAATTCAGCTCTTTGTGGTTGTATGAGTGAGGCCACCATTTCCTAGCTGCTTGTCATCAATTTGCCACAGTAAGCTCCTTAGAAACCTGTCTTATGTCCTTGCACATAAGTGTTTACATCGGCAAAAACTGATACGATAAATCTTTATCAGTCTTGAAATAACTCTGATTTCACCTTCTGCCATGTGGCTGTGAACTCCTGTTCTACTGTAGATCTCCTCACTTACACTTCTTTCTTCCTCCTCAGCTTTTATATACTTTTCAGAACACATCGGGCTCAAGCATGTAATCCAGGATAATCTCATTATTTTAGTTTTGTAAGCAACTTTTGTTATCTCTCCAAAATCCTATCATTTTACTTTTAAACTGCCTATGTATTATTTTTTAAATGAGTTTCCTACATAGTTAGGTCAGATTAATTTTATTCATTTAACTAATGTGTTTGGAATGTTTATGAATGAGAGTAAAATAGAATAGATAGTAAAATGACTAGGCAGTTATGGGGTAATGGGCCCCATTCAACCACACCTGAAGGCTAACCTAAAGAGCACCATCAAAGCCTACTTAAAATGTAAAAAACCTTGAGGCTCACCTGTGGGAACATCTCTAGCCAACTCCTTTGTCCCAGTGATGGAAAACAAAAGGTGATGGTAAACCCCAATAAATGTTATAAGAAGGAGGAAGGGTCACTGAAAGGAGAATGGAAGTGAACCCTGATGGTAGCCAGGATGTCTTTTTCAATACCTATTTTACACAGATTTTGCTCCATACTCTTCCCAAAACCATACATAAGCTCCTAAGTTGGTGTTACATCAGTTTGAGGTGAATAAGCAACCTGCACGTGCAAAAGAACCACCAATCAGGCACCAACAGAACTGCCTGTCAATCAGCAAGGTCTCCTGGCAAATCCTAGATCTTAACCAGCTTCCCCTCCAACCCAGGTAGGACAAGGGACTCTAAAAACCCCTTTTCCTGTCCCAAGCCCTCCCTTCCTGCCCTAAGCCCAATAAAAATTCCAGTCCTGTTGAGCCCCACACACTTCTCCTTATACCCAATCTGTTGATCTGAGGGTTCTGCCCAAGCAAAATCTCAATAAAGCCTCGTTTATCAGCCTTTTTAAATCTGCCTCCTTTTGGTTGCCCCTGCCTGACCTTACATCTGGTGCCAAAACCCAAGAGGGCTTTTCGGGCCTCCCCCATACCTTACATCTGGGAGAGAGGTCTACCCTCCTCTTCAAACTTACCAGGAAATTCCTAAGCTGCTCTTTCTTTCCCTCTCCCTTCATCTGGGCTGACAGGAGTGGGGTAGGTTTCCAGGTTTCCCCTGAACTTCCAGCCTCTTTCTATCTGGAGGTCTATCTGTAAGTCACACACATGCCATAGATCCCCACCCATTCTGTTCAAGGCCCCGGGAACTGAGGAGACTTCCCAGTTCTTGGGTGAGACATTCCAATCCATTTGGGCCCCCAGTTGGGATGCAGGGAAGTCTTAACCCCTGCCCTGCCCTTATCAGTTCCTCAGGTGAGTGCAATCAGAATTTGGGACGCCATTTTTTGCTCCCACACACCCCCAAGGGTACCGGAAGGTCATGGGAAACACCAAGTCCTCCTTAGACCCTAAAACTCCTTTAGGTGTCTATATTCAAATTTTGCCAAATTAGGACTCACTCAAGACCAATGCTGTAACTGCCTGGTCTTTTATTCCACTGTGGCCTGGCTCCAGTGTGACTCAAACAGTGGGTCACAATGGCCCCCAGAAGGAACTCTTGATTTTAAATACTCACTGAATTTTACAATTTCTGTCACTGGACAGGGAAGTGGGCAGAAGTCCCTTACATCTGGAAGCACATTCAGGCTTTTTGAGGTCCACTCCCATCTCACCCTCTGTTCTATCTATTCTACTGCTCGAGTCTTCCTTGCTAGGGAAAATTTCAAAACTCTCTCCCATTGTTCTTCAACCTCTCCTTCCACATTCTCAGAACCACCAAAGCTGCTCTCAGCTCCACATTCCTTTCTCCCCCTTCCCTACTCAGGCCAATCCAATCCCTCCTCCCCTCTAACACCTGCACCCTTACTTCCCCCCTCCTCCTGCTACCATAGCTCCTCCTCCGCCCACTCACCATAGCTCCTCCTCTTCCACTCCAGGACCCTCCCCCTCCTCTCCCTCCTCCTATCCTGCAGCCATGATTCCTCTGCCCACCTCTTCTACTGATAAACCCTTCCCCCTTCCCCTACAATGGATTCCTCCACCTACTCACTCCTCTCTTCTCCTGTCAGTACCCATACCCAGTCCCATCAGGCCATCTTACCAGCTAACCCAAAGCTCAAATGAGCTGAGGAGGGCCCTCAGACCCTTATCCAAGATTTGGTGAAAATGGCCTTTAAAGCAGGCTCAATTGCAGAAAAAGGTAACCCTCCAAACCCAGGCTTTGGCAGCGGCCCTGAGGCTTTTGGCTCCAGCAAAATCTTCATGGGGAAACCAGCATTCCTCTCCGCCAAGGGCTTAATTCAAATGTGGATGCGAAGGTCACCCATGCCCCCCCCCACTCCAGGCTATGCCCCACCTATAAGCAGACAGGACATTGGAAGAGCGACTGCCCCATGGCTGGCCCTTCCTCAGTGCCTCCATGCAGGGTTATAACCAGCCAGGCGGTCCCTTCTCTTGAACTATTGAGGTTCACAGAAGACTGAAGAAGCCTGGACTTGAGGACCCTCACCACCCTCGCTGAGCATGAGTAATGCTCCAGGTAGTGAGTTTGGACTTCCCACTTCCATCCAGTCAGACAACGACCAGGCCTTCACTTTTATGCAGGTTGTTCAACTAGTCTCCAAGGTCTCAACATCACTTGGAGGCTCCACATCCCCTTACCGACCTCAATCCTTGGGTAAGGTTGAGAAGGCTAATTGCATTCTCAAGGATCATCTCACTAAACTTGCTGTTGAACTCAGACTGTCCTGACCCAATCTCCTGGTGTTGGCCCTCACCCGAAATTGGGCACCCCCTAGAGCCCCTCAGGCCTTAGCCCCTTTGAGCTACTCTAAGGGCACCCTTTCTTAATCAATCAAAGCTTTCCAGTCACTTGTCCTCGCCTTGTGTCCTACCTGCCCTAGGTCACACTTCTACGCAAACTCCTAAGAGAACACATAGACCGGTTTCTTCCTGTGCCATCCATTATCTCAGTCCTAGCACAACCACAAACTGAATCGGACCTTTTTCAACCGGGTGATGCAGTCTTGCTTTGAGAGATGCATCCTCAATCGTTGAAACCTTGCTGGAAAAGACCCCATAAAGTCATAGTTACTACCCCAATGGAGGCCAAGCTTTTGGGCCACTCCCCCTGGTACCATGTCTCCTGCCTTTAAAAATCACCTGTTCCAAATGTCCAGTCCTAGACTTCCACCACACTTGAGCCCATCAAACTCAAGATTTCTTGCCAACCTTCTTCTTCTTTTACTAATCATTAATCTCTCTCAAGCTTCTATCCCCAACCACAGATGGCGCTTCTATATCCAAGCAACATGGCAGCAGGATGGCACCACCAGCTCTCAGTTCATGGGTCAAGGCAATTATCCTTCCACTTGATGCAATTGGGCGGTCAACAAATTAACTATTTGGGACCCCTGGGACTCAAAATGGGCTTCTGGTGTTGATGGTAAATTTTATTCTTGGGGTTTTTCCAAGCAAACTTCAGCCTCTATCAGAATATGGAGAACTTATATACAAGTGTTCCCTCAAATTTATATAACCATCCTGGAGCAAGAGAAGGAACTCCAACACCAACTGGATGCAGATGAATTCAGTTGCCCATCCTAAAGCTGACCCTTTCTCATGGATGGCCCTAATATACCAGGGCCTTCAGCTTCTCAATTTATACAAAGTTAATAACATTTCAGACCATTTCCTCTGTGCAGGATTGGACCAGATTTGGATCATACTCTGTTAACTGTGATTCCCACTTATCTTCCTCTCAATAACTCAACCATACCCCAAGGAGCCCCCTCTCTAGCCTTGGAGGAATTACCTCTTTTTTGTAACTCATTGGGGAATTTCCCCTGCTCATACACTTCCTCTGGTTCAGCACCCTGTGACCAGATCATTTGAATTTCTTCCCTAACTTTTGTTCTGCTGGGGTTCTTTTTTCTGGTGCAATGTTACCCTAACGAAAAATGTAAGCCTCAACATGCCCTTTGCTTTTTGTGTTCCTTCCATTTTGGTCCCTCAATTAACTCTGTACAGTGAGGCTGAATTAACATGGCTTGTTACTACCTCCCTTTCCAGGACAAGATAGTCATCTTTCTACCAGTAGTAGTTTGGACTCCCCCTGGCCTCCTCACTTGCTGTCTCCGGACTGGGGGCAGGAGGACTTGGTTAACCAGTAACAGCTACTTAGAAGCTTGAACAACAACTTTTGGAAGTGGTAGAGGCATCAGCTGCCTCTCTTACTTCCCTACAAAGACAAATAGCATCTATTGCCCAAGTTTCATTACAGAACCATCGAGCCCTAGATCTCCTGACAGCAGACAATGGAGGAACATGTCTATTCCTGAAAGAAGAATGCTGCTATTATATCAATTAAACTGGATTGGTTGAAAAGAATGTCGATACTCTCTGTCATTTGGGTAAAAGGCTTAAATACCAACAATCAAATGGCCTTGGCCAGACTGGCTAAACTCAACCCTAATTATGTGGCTGACTCCCATTCTCACTCCTATATTAGTCATAGGGTTTCTATTAATGATTGCTCCCTACTTCCTCAGGTTCACCTGAAAGTGCGTGGGTGAAACTGCCAGAGTGACCTATACCCAGATGCTCCTATACCCCTACAGTTGCCTCCCCACGGAAACGACTCCGGAGCCACCCCCTTACCCCAGCACCCCTAGCCAGAAAGAAGTAGGCAGATGAAATTCACCACCCTATATCATCAAAAAGGTCAGGATGTTAGGTCTGTTGGAAGTGATTAAACAACCCACACATGCAAAAGAACCACCAATCAGGTGCCAACAGAACCACCTGTCAATCAGCAGGGTCTCCTGGCCAGTCCTGGATCTTAGCTGGCTTCCCCAACCAACCTCAGTAGGACAAGAGACTCTAAAAACCCCTTTTCCTATCCCAAGCCCTCCCTTCCTGCCCTAAGCCCAATAAAAATTCCAGTCCGATCGAGCCCCTGTGCTTCTCCTTAGACCCAATCTGTTGGTCTGAGGGTTCTGCCCAGGATCAAAATCTCAATAAAGCCTCATTTAGCAGGCTTTTTAAATCTGCCCCCTTTTGTTTGCCGCTACCTGACCTTACAGCTGGAGCACCAAAATGGGTTTTTCTGCTATCAGACCCTTCTGGCATGGTGAAAGTTCTATCTCTTCTTGCTTAAATAAATCCTGCTCTGTTTACTCTTCCCTTTTGTGATTGTCCATGGATTTTATTCTTCAAAATTTGCAAGACAAGAACCCAGAGGAAACTGGAGAAGTGGGGAATTTAGTCTCATCTCAAAACTCCCATTTCATTTATACTTAACTTATTGATATATTAGGCTTTATATCTTATATATTAGTATTGGCTTTCCCTTTATTCCCACCATTTTTATTCCTAGTTCCCCTTTGCCGCCTTTTTGTGGATTATCAAACTTTCTGGAATTTATAATTTTTTAGTATATGTCTTGTAATGTCATTTACTGGTGATTCAAGCTATTACATATGCTTAATTTCTTATAATCTACTAATATGAATATTTTTTTAATTTTTTTATTGTTGGCTGTTCAAAACATTACATAGTTCTTGATATATCATATTTCACACTTTGATTCAAGTGGGTTATGAGCTCCCATTTTTACCCCATATACAGATTGCAGAATCACATCAGTTACACATCCATTGATTTACATATTGCCATACA
>NW_026000249.1:24087274-24093134 GCF_001458135.2 Marmota marmota marmota
TGGGTCGCAGGCCCGCCTACCTTGCAGGAGTGATTGGAAGCTCTGCCCCTCCGCGGGCCACTGGGCCTTTTCTGTTGGTGGTCACAGTTCTGCCTACCTAGCAGGCGCGGGGGGTGGGGGGCGGCTCTGCCTCTCAGCAGGCCGCTGCTCCTCTTCTGCCGGTTGGTCGCAGGCCCGCCTACCTTGCAGGAGTGATTGGAAACTCTCTAATATGAATATTATACCATTTCTAATAGAAAGTAGAGAGATTACTTAATGAATTCCCTTTAAGCTCTCCTTTTATGATATAATTATCTTAAAAATTACTTCTCAATGCACTGAGAATCACATAAATTTTGTTTTCAAACATATAAGCATACTTTTAAAATCAAGAGGAGGATAGTCCATTATATGTACCTAGATATCATTTCTTTTCCTCTTTTATCATTTCTTACTTTCCATGTTTCTGATATAAATACATAAGATTGATTTTCCTTTATTTCGTGATGTTTGTTATGGTTTGGATGTGATATGTCCCCCAAAAGCTCACGGGAGACAATGCAAGATGGATCAGAGGAGAAATCATTGGGTTGTGAGAATCTTAACCTAATCAATGAACAAATCCCTAATGGGATTAACTAGGTGTTAGCGGTGTAGCAGGAGGAAATGGTTAATTGGGGGTGAGGCTATGGGGTATATATCTTGTATCTAGAAAGTGAAGTCTCTCAGGTCACCATGATGTGAGCTGCTTTCCTCTGCCACACACTCTAACATGTTCAGTCGCATCTCAAGCCCCAAGAAGTGGAGCCAGCCTTCTTTGGACTTAGACCTCTGAAACTGTGAGCCCTAATATAAACTCTTCCTCCTCTATAGTCATTATGGTGTGATCCTTTAGTCACAGAAACAAAAAAGATGACTAATACAATTGAGCCCTGAGAAATGGAGCCAGCCTTCTATGGACTAAGGCCTCCAAAACCATGAGCCCATGAATAAACTTTTCTTCCTCTACAGTTGTTCTGGTCAGATCCTTTAGTCACAGGAAAAAAAAACCTGACTAAAACAATGTTGTAATCTAACTACATACATTTATTTATCTGCTTTCCAAATTTATTTAAAATTAAACATTATGTTTGAGGACTAAGAAGGCCATCAAACCTTGTCTGTGGGAGTAAGGGAGAATATTTCCCTTACTGTATGTCCTAAGAAGTCCTATCAAAGCCAAGAAGAGGTGTTCTTCAAAATTTCCTATGTGGTAACAAAAGTGTGTACCTTAGACTGAAAGATGTGGTATCAGTTCAGCAAAGGCAGGAATCTTGGACTCCCTTAGCAGGAACTGATGGGATCGCCCAAATCATAACAGAAGTTGACCTATAAGATTTTGACCTACATTCTACTGCTGTGAGTCTTGGAAACCAGGGACACATATAACCAGATTAGACAACTCTTCACTTTGTACAAGGAAGATGGAGGGTTTCCTCAGAAAGGTGCAAGCCATAACATGAGGATAAACCTTAGGCTGAGATAGGGAAACACCAATCCTTGGCAGAAACGAAAGCAAAGAAATGAATACCAAGGGATTACCCAGTCTTGAATAGAGATGACTGAAGGATATGGAAAACAACCACCTCCAGGGAGAAAGGAGGACAATGGGTGGTGGTGGGGAGAAACAATGGTTTCTGACCTTTCACAATTTCCCATTCTACAACTATTACCCTGAGCCCAACCAACCCACTCTGCTGTGATTAAGTGTATACAAGTCTCTAATGATAAAGTCACACTACACATTCTGCTGAACCCTATAAAAATCAGACCTTTCTTGTAACCAGTTGCCATTTTCTCTCCTGAAAATGTGCCATTCTATTCTATTCCTTAATAAAGAAAGCTTGCTGATGTGTTGAGGTTATTTTTGCTCTCATTATGATGCCAAAACCCAGGAACAGGAGTATGGTATTTTTACTCCTCCCCGTCCTAACCCCTTTCTCAACAGTAACACTAAATGGCCAATGAGACCTGAAAAGTGACTGTTGATAGTCTGGCACTCCTGTGTTTTTCTGAGGTTGGGGAAGCCCCCAGCCATGACTCAAGTGGCTATGGATGAATTCCCAGCTTAATTGTTCCCCTCTTTCTTTCCACCTTATGGAGACCCTTCACACCCTTTGCAGTCCATTTTGGCTAAATGGAAGTTGGTACACAAGTTGAAACTGACCTCATCCTTGGGCTAGATTTTTGTTTATTTATTTATTTTTTAGTTGTTTATAGACCTTTATTTTATTTATTTATATTTGGTACTGAGAATCAAACCCAGTGCCTCACACATGCCAGGCAAATGTGCTACTACTGGGCCACAGCCCCAGCTCTCTTGGGCTAGGTTTTTGCTGGCTTATTGCTACAAGGATGGAGCGACGATCTATCAGGTCGTTTATTGATGTTGAAGCCATCCTCTTTTTAACCCTCTCCCCTCCCCAACCCCCCACTTCCCTTACACCCTTGAGACCTCCAGATGAGAGACGCATTTTTGCCATTTTGTTCCTGATGCAACACCAGCCTCCACCTTCTTTGACGAGGTAAGATCCCTGCCAGTTTTTGCAGAAGTTACCCTGCTCAAGATCTTGCATTTGTATCGTCAGGACCCTAAGGGTCTTCCTGCCCCAGAGATAGTAGCAGGTCTTCCTGCCCCAGAGATAGATGCCTTCTCAGTCTCTTATGGCAACTGCTATCCAGTAGCAATTAGACATTAAAGAATGCTTTGATCTCAAATATCATCCTGGTCAAATTTCTCCAGTATGGAAGCTACCTAGTCTATTCCATGGGACTCTCCATTAGGTTGTCTCATTAATAATTTTAAGACCCTCTACTTCCAAACTGACCTAAAAATTAGATGCCTCATTAGGCTCAGTACTCAGATCTGGCCACAATCTAAATTAGACAACCTAATCAATAGTCCAAATTTGGAATCTGGAACCTTTAATCCAAAAATTCTCCAGGATTTAGACAATTTCCTCCAAGGAAATAGCAAATGGTCTGAGGTTTCCTACCTCTAAGCTATCTTTTACCTTCACTCATAGCCCTCATTATGCCAGCCCTGCTCTGCTCTATATTAATTCTTGCTGACTCTCCACTCCATAAACCCCCTAGATCAGATCCTGACCCCCATCCCTTTTCTTCATTTAAAATCAAGAGGTGAATTGGATACCCCTTCACTCAGGTATTGGGAATGTTGGTCCTAACTTGCTTCAGTTTCTTTTCTGTGAGAGAAATTTGGTGTGTGGGACAGAGGAAAGCTTGAGACAACTGAAGGCAGCTGGGCAGGGTCACTCCCTGATGCTGCATGAATGTCTCACGTCCTGAGTAAGACCCAGACAGCCCTCAAGGGTACTAAATATCAACAACTATTTGCCTCTGTTTCTAATTGCTTCTACCCCAATATTGTCCATACTGTCTGTCTCTTAAACAGGGACCCATTATTAGAGATTCTCAAGATAGTGCTCCCCTAGCTTTAAAATTAGACTCCCCTCATCTAGCAAGAAAAAGACCAGAAAATCTGTCTCAATTAGAGAAAACTGCCCCTCACCTGTCCTAGTTCAAAAATCAAAATTATTCATTTTCTTTAGTGGAGACATCACCCAGAGCACTAAAAGGCTTACCTCCCACTTCAAACTGAGGAACATAATATGAAGTCATGGTCCTGTGAGTATGAGGACCCAAAAGGACAAAGGGAACATGTAAAAAATTTTAGAGGCACAACTAGCTGGCAAATGTCCTCGCTTAAGTTAAAATAGTTAACCACAGTTTAAGAATAGTTTTCTGTATACAAACCTGGCCCAATGACCAAATGGGAAACTGGTTTGAGACCAAAAGAGAAAAAAGTGCCACTTTTAAATTCAGGCAGCTAAATGGCTTGGCTCTGTTATTTCCTTTGGCAATCTACCGCACTACTTTCTGATAAAGATATTTGTGGGAAGCCATCCGTGAACTGTGCATAAACTAACACAATGTTGAAGCCATTAGGCAGGAAAGCCTAATATCAGGAACTCTCAGTAGCATCCCAGCTGGTTTGAGAACACCTGGTTCATGTGGCTTCCTACCTTGCTCCATCACAAGTTCAGCACAGCACTGGAGATGAGTGTGACCCACTGAAGCCACACAGGCTCTTGGAGATGGGTGTGGCTTGCTAAAATGCCAATGGACCTGCTTAGTGCAAGACCCTGCCACACCCTGAAGCAAGATTCCTCCCATTGAAACCTTATCCTTTCCTAGCACCAGCAAACCAGTTAACCTTCATCTTTCTTATAATAACCTTTTCTCTCCATATTCTTAATTTTGTACAGAAACAGCTTCTTAGTAAGGTGAACTGTTCAGCTCAAACTGCCTCGCAGGAACACATCAGAGCCATTCTCCTCCTGAGCTCACAATCTGACTCCTTGGAACCACAAAAAGGAGACTTCACCAACAAGGATTTTGAGGCTCCTTCTATATGCACCCCTCCTCAGCCCTAGCCCTAGGATCTCCATATTCTCTCCCAGAACTCTGAAAGGGGGTTCCTTTGCCCCTTCTCAGTAGGAAGCAGCCAGACTTGATACTGATGCCCAATTCATTATCCCCTTTCAGAGTCTGGAATCAAGAATATGGAAAACAACAACCCCCAGGGAAAAAGAGTAACAACAAACCTCAGGGAGAAAGAAGGACAATGGACTCCCAGGGGAGAGGGAAAACAGTGGACTTTGGATTTTCACCCTTTCCCAGAAACAATGGGCTCTGAACTTTCACAATTTCCCATTCTACAACGATTTCCCTATCTGTCTAATGATCACATTCTGCTATGATTAAGTGTATATAATTAAGTCTCTAATGATTAAGTCACACTAAACATTCTGCTAAGCCCTATAAAAATCAGACCTTTCTTGTATCCAGTTGCCATTTTTTCTCATGAAAATGTACCCTTCTATTGTTTAATAAAAAGCTTTCTGATCCATTGAGGTCTGTTCCCCATTTTGGTTATTTTTGCTTTCACTAACAACATACCACAATAGCCAGCCCTCAAAGACCCCAGTTTGCACTGTCAGTCTCAGGATCCATTTTTTTTCCTATCACACCTAAGGGTAGGAGACCCCTGTTCTGAAGATGCAGCCTCTGGTTAACAAAGGCAGCAGTGCCATGTCCTAAATGGAGCCAAGGTGAGGACTGAAGGCCTCAAGAAACTCAAGACAGAAAGGACATGGCACCTGTCAATACTGAGGGCCACATGAGAGGGATGGTCTCTGAAGCATCACTCATTTCTCTTTAGGTTCCCAGAGACATAAGATCCTAAGTCTGAGGTATCAACTTCAAAGCAGCAGAGGAGAGGTGACTCAAACCTTGCCAAGAGTTGACATATGACCTGAATGCTAACTGATAGCATAATCCACACCAGAATAGAGAAGGTTACACTAACATCTCCTGCTGTCACCCTAGTATTCCTCAAGAGCAGCTGGCCATCTGTAGTTTGAGACTCAACATGACTTCTTTCCTAAGTATATTTGATTCCTAGGACTGTGAAAACAAAATTCTACTAATTTGGTGACTAAAAACAACAGAAATATATTCACTCAGAGGTCTGGAATAGAAATCCAAGAATCAAGGTATCAATAGTTTTGGCTCCTTCTGGAATCTCTGAGAGAAAATCTGGTCCATACTTCTTTTCTAGCCTCTGGTGTTTTGCCTGTGTCTACACTTACATAACAAGCTCTTGACTACTACAGATTTCTAGTAATTATAATTATCTTTTAGAGTAAGCCATATTTTCATTTTCAGTATGATATCAGATATCCTTAAGTGAATTTAATTTTTTCCTTCCTCCCTCCCTCCCTCCCTCCATCCCTTCCTTCCTTCCTTCCTTCCTTCC
>NW_026000249.1:24095887-24106081 GCF_001458135.2 Marmota marmota marmota
AGAACATATATATATATATATATTTTTTTTTTTTTTAATTTTGTGACAGGATCTGGTTAACCTGCTCAGAGCCTAAGTTGTAGAGACTGGCTTTCAATTTTCTACCCTCCTGCATCAGCCTACCCAGACATTGGCATCACAGGTATGTTCCACCACACCTGGCCAGACCTTACCTCTTACACAACTTCCACTGTTAAAAATTTACTTTTTTCAAGTTGGAAGCAGTGATGCACCTCTGTAATCCCAGTAACTCCAGATTCAAGGCAGGAGGATCACAAGTATGAGGTCAGTCTGGGCAACTGAGCAAGGCTATGTGGCAAAATTTAAAAATAAATAAATAAATAAATAAATGGCTGGAGACATAGCTGAGAGGTTAAAAAAATGGGTTCATTCGCTAGTACCATGAAAAAGAAAAATAAATTTACTTTCAAATTATAAGAGAAAACCATTTAGGATTTTCAGAGGTGTGATCTATTGTGATTATCTAACATAATATATAGAGATTTTCACATTTTCAACATATATTATCCTTCTTCATTTGTCATTTATCTAATCCAATTTATTATTCTTATGAATATGCTATTGTGTTTGTTTGTTTGTTTGTTTGTTTTTTCTGTGAAACTGCATCACCTGTCCTGGTTCCTCCCTTCCTGGTGCTACTATTTCCCGATCACACATCAAGGCTGGGACAGATCCTTAATACAAGGTCTACAAGGGCTAAAATAAATAAATTAGTCAAGATTCACAGGAGGTGGAGGTGGCATTTCTAGGAAGCCCGGAATCAAATTGAAGTCCCTATCAATGACGACTAAAAAATAACGGAGCTGAAAAAAACAGTATCATAAAGCCTTGACAGTACCTCCTCTTAGCCTGTTGACACACGAAAGGCCACAGGATTCTGAAGGATGAGGACCTTGGCATGAAGCACACAGCTCACCTCAGCAGAGACAGAACTCCCAGGACCTGGCAGAGTCAGCCACAGCAAGAAGCAACCGCAAACCCCAAGAAGGATGCCATGGCTTGCTCAGAGCCTCACCCCTGCTGTGGGCCATGGGAGACCCCAAGCATGAGGGGGTGGTGTGTAGAGAATGCCGGATGTGACATCAGCTTGCTTCCTCTTCCCTGAGCCGTGTGCTCTGAGGAACGCCTCAGGTGGTGAGTCCAGTGACCAGTGGCTTCCAGTCAGAAGGGGGAAAGAGAGGTGGTCCCAGGTGCTGCTGGGTGTGAAGGTAAGACTAAATAATGGCCGAAGGGACCCCGTGGTACAAAACAGAGAGATGCCGAGGGATCGGAGTCCAGCTCCAGCATTCAGTGGGGGGAGGCCGTGGTCAGGGCAGTCAGTTGAACCTATGCCATGCTTCCTCCTGGGTGGTCTGAGGCGAAGGCCTAGTTTGGTAGGGGGATGTATCTCCAGGCATGCAATTACTTAAGACCCCATGAGTGTGTACTGAGGGGGTTGACCTGCGGCAGAACAATGGTGGACCCACAATGCATCAGGCTTGGGAAGCGGGGGGAGGGGGGCAGTGGTGTGAGGGAAGGATATGGTAAGGGGGGTGACAGGAAGCTGGAGGGGTGGACGGAAGTGGGGGCAGCAGCGGGGGAACAAAGTAGAAGTGGGGCCAAGTGACTTCGCCTCCAGAGTATGAGGATGGTGGGGTATTAGTATGACATAGGCAGTGTCACCTCAGCCGAAAAAGGGCTCTTGTGCCTCAAGGGAGTCCAGGTGAAGATACTGGGTATATTCGTATATATTACTTCCATCTCCAGTGTGACCTGTAGATGAGCCGTCACTGTGGGGGAGGGGACACCATTGGGAAGTAATTAGTAGTGCAGTGGTTGGGGATGAGGTAGCCAAGACAAGGATATCTTGAGTGAAGAGTAGGACTCATGAAGAGCCCAGCCCTGTTCTTGTCGGTGACCGGATCCAAGAACAACATTTTTCTTTATTTTTTTTTTTTAATATTTATTTTTTAGCTGTAGTTAGACCCACAATCTTTATTTTATTTATTTATTTGTATGTGGTACTGAGGATTGAACCCAAGGCCTCACACATGCTAGGCCAGTGCTCTACCGCTAAGACACAATGCCAGCCCAAGAACAACACTTTTAGACAAAGGTGATACCTTACCTCCTCCTGGAGGAGAATTAGAGGCTTCAATGTGATGAGTAACATCTAGTAAAAATAGATGGTACCTGAGGACATGCTTGGATTCAAAGAAAGGCATCTGACAACTCAGGAGACCACCCACACCTGTCCACAGAATTTAGCCCCTGCTGTCAGCTATGGGAACATTCATTTGGGGGTTCTTGGGGACATACCTCCACTCCTCTTCAATTGACTTAAGAGGTATGACTTTGGTCTTAGAAGGGCAGGCTCAGACTATCAGAGAGGAAGTGGCACGAGCCTTATAGCATTTCAAATTTATGGATTTTACTGTCCTGTGTAACTAAAAGGTACCAATAAAATAAAATAAAAAATTATGGCCCTGTGGCCATTAACGGGTGGCACTATGTTTAGAACAGAATGGGTTCTATAGAGCTTAACTGTAACTGTCTAACAGAACCCTGAGGATTCTCTAGCTTTCCCCAGAGGAGGAGTCCCACTTCCACCTTCAGGTTCTTGATGGACCCAGATACCATGACAGGCTTGTGGGTCTTCACAGCACCATTCATAGGAAAATCCACTCTCATTCCATTCCATCAGAGCCAGTTCAGTCCAGTTTATCAGCTGACACTGATACCTTTCTCTGTCCCTTAGGCTGTGATTCTCCATTGCACACTCATCCTTCTGAACTTCTGCCTACTGCCAATCACAGGAATTGTCATGCCTGGGCATCAGAAGAGTCAAGAAGGCACCCATGGTGAAGACCTTCAGATCTGCAGTGAGATCCAGGGCCCAGAGGTTGCACAGGTGTCAGGGGCTGTGGAGGCGCCCTCTACCTCCTCCTCCCAGCTTCTGATGCCTGGCAACCTGAGTGAGGCTCCTGGTGCCCTAACACCCAGCACACCCAGCACTCCTGAGGATCTTCAGAATTCCTGCTCCTCTCCTGTTGCCGTTATGGCCCCCTCTTTGATCCAGTCCAGTGAAGGCTCTGGTAGCAAAGAAGAGGAGAGTGTTCCAAACACCTCAGCGATGGCGGCAGACCCCGAGCATGTGCCCAAAAGTGCTCTGGATGAGAAAGTGGCTTTCTTGGTGAATTTCCTGCTGCTCAAGTATCAAATGAAAGAGCCAGTCCGAAAGGCAGATATGTTGAAGTTCATCATGGAAGATGATGAGGTCCGCTTCTGTGAGATCTTCCTGCGGGCCTCTGAGCGCCTGGAGATGGTCTTTGGCCTTGATGTGAAGGAAATGGATCCCATCAACCAATGCTATGGCCTCTCCATCAAGCTGGGCCTCACCTACAATGGGATGCTGAGTGATGAAGAGAATATACCCAAGACCGGGCTCCTGATACTCATGCTGAGTGTGATCTTCATGAAGGGTAACCGTGCCACTGAAGAGGAGATCTGGGATGTGCTGAAAATGATGGGGATCCATCGTGATCAGAAGCACTTCATCTTCGGGGATGCCAGGCAGCTCATCGCCCACGATTTTGTGAGTGAAAAGTACCTGGAGTACCACCAGGTGGCCAACAGTGATCCAGTGCAGTATGAGTTCCAGTGGGGCCCAAGAGCCCATGCCGAAACCAGCAAGATGAAAGTCCTCGAGTTTTTGGCCAAGGTTCATGGAACCGACCCACGTGATTTCTCAGCTCAGTATGAGGAAGCTCTGCTAGAAGAAGAGGAGAGAGCACTGGCCAGAATTTCAATTCAGTCTGCCTCCAGTTCCTTGGCCACTGCCAGTTCCAGTGCCATGGGTGGCAGCTCCTCCAGCATCTAGTGAAGTCAGAAATAGCTCCTTCATGTAGTGTTCAAGGCCAGTGTTTAGTGCTGAAAGAGTGTATGGCTCCAGGGAAAACGTAGGCTTGAAGGGAAAAGAATATATCATCCCTGTGTTCCTATTTTGTGTGCATAAATTGATAATCCGTTCTTTTATTTTTTGATGTTTTTATCATTCAAACGTTGTTTGATAATGCTTCACTTTGAAATCTCTTAAGTTGCAAATGACATTGGTCACATATTTAATGCAGTTTATGTGGTTGAGTACTGTGTCTTTTGATACCTTGTAAAACATACTTGGAAACCATCTACCTGTATTGCGGTCTGGAACAATATTTCATGCATGTCTTTGCACAACTGTAAAAAAGATGTGGTCTAGAAACTGAGAATAATGTAACATTGACAGTTATTTTGTTCTTTTATCTTTTAGATTTTTTAATGAAGTTCTATGTATAGATATATGGATTTGCTTAACTTACATTCAATTCTTACAAATAAATTTTCAGCAGTTATTCCTGTTCTCACTGTCTCTTTAATTTCCTACACCTTATCTGAACATTTGCTCTTTTATAACAACTATTTTAATACTGGAATTCTAAGATAAACAATGCATATGACCTTCCCTCATAATTTTCCTTTATCTTAGTAGTAATTCTGTTATGATGGTGGTGGGATATCTTGTTGTATATAAAGGATAAATGAAGGATTTAGCAAATGAAGGAATCCTTGAGTCTACTAAATGGAAATGCCTTGAGGGTAGTAAATGACAAGGTGGAAAGCAGTAATTCCTTCAAGGAGTGTAAATTTTAAGTTAATTTTAGGGGTGGGAAAATTTAAGGTGTAGTGATTGGGGGTTAGATCTCCATGTGATGTGTGTCAAGAGTTTGAGACCCAAAGTTTTATAGTGGAAAACTCCTCCTGCCAGTTTCTTGGGATCTTCATTCAACAGGAGACAAATCTCTACCCAGGGAAGGGATGAAATGTGTTCTGATCTTATTCCTGTGACATTGCATATAGTTCACATAATAAGTCTTTTATGCTATACATAGTCTTCAAGGAGTTTTTCAGTAATACTTTGAGATGAGATTCCCAGAAGCCACTGGGTTGGCATTCATTGCATCGGGCTCACAAAGCCAGAAACTTCTCCTTTTAAAGGGATGTTGTAAATAGGTTATCTTCAGTATAATTTGAGTTATATACTGTAAGAAGCGGTTATATTATTTATAGAAAATTAGCAAAGATAGGGGTAGTTTGTAGGTGAGGAACTATTTCTTGTCAAAAAAATCTAGACAATTTAGGCTGCATCATTGGAAAAGAAATTCTACTTCCATTATTAAAGAACAACCTCCAAGGGGAAAATTTTGCTTAGGTTTATTTTGTTTTTGGCATTATTTTGTGTGATCTGACATTTTTTTTCCTATAGCATTTTATGTTCTCTAAGATATACTAAAAATCACGTAAGTGAGGCTGGTAGGTCAGTGGTCAAAATCATTGTAATAATAACTGCCATTCATTAAAGATCTAAGGTATGCCAAGCACTCTGCTTTTAATACATTTATACTGATGCTTTTTTATAATTGACACTCTTTCAACAGTCTTATATGATAGGGTTTATTAGACTCTATCTTCAGATGAGTATCCTAAGACTAATAGAACTTACTAGTGTGCCTGAGTTCATAGGTCTGGTATGTGAAATGACTAAGAGTTAACTGTAGTCTGAATTCTAGAGGAGCCTCTGTTTCCTCCACCTGAGGTCAGTCTTCTGTTTATTGATTGATTTGTCTTTTTTGCTACTCCACAATATATTTTGGGATAAAAAAAGCACCTTTAACCTAAAGGATTTAAATCAAGTATAAAGAAGTGAAAATGATAATTAAATACAATATGAGGATTGTCTGAAATCTTCATTTACCCACAGTCCTGCTGCCCTTAGCATCAGGATTCCTTGAAATCTGACTTTGCCCAGGGGCTGACATTTTTATACAACTCCAGTTATTTTTTTTCTGTGTACCCTGTGATCCAAATTGGAGCCTAACTTGCTGACCAGCTGTTTACTTTATCCTCTCTTGAATATTGCTCCCTGCCCCTGGCAGAACAGGCAGCCCAGAATCACCTGCCTTCCCCTTGATTTAGAGTATATCAACTCCCAGACTGGCCTATCCTTCACTTTGGAACCCCTATCATAACAATATCCCACCCCATGCAAAAGGTAATTTTTGCAGTGAAATTTAGTTCTGAGTATCACCACTAGTTGTACCCAATGTATTCACAAAATAATTTTCAAATAAACTGATGAGTATAATTTAATATGACAAAGAATCTAATAGTTTGGGGGCTATGTCTCATAAGACACATGATTTTTGAAAACCACTGTGGTATTTGCAGTAGGGATGTCTTGTTTGATGCCAGCTACTATACACATACCAATGAGTGAGCTTACCTTAGTATTTAAAAGCCAAAACCTCTCCTATTTGTTATATATTGGGGGAGGCCATTAAAAGGACTATGCAGTACACCATGGTGAATTTTACCTTTATGTATATCTGTAAAGCATTAATTTAAAAACAAAACTAGATAAATAGAAGAAAGACCAGTAGTATAGAGGAAGTTAAATGGAGGAAGGAGGGGAGGATAAGGGAAAGTACTGGGGACTAAAGTGGAGCAAATCAAATTTTACGCATGAATGATTATGTAAAAGTTAACCCCAATATTATATATAGCTATAATACATTAATAAAAATATTTTTAAAATTATAAAGGAGTAAGTAAATATCTATAAGTGTTTCAATTTCTATGACTAGACTATGAATTTCTCCTACGAAGTAGAATACGGCTCTTCGGTAGATGTATTACCTTTGAATAATGTTAATTAATTGACTAATCTGTCAGTTATTTTTTAAATCTGGATTTTCAATGTGCATAATTGAACCTGTGCAGATGTTCAGGCATTTTCAGTAAGCTGGTAGATAGCAGAGAATCCTAAGTTAAGGTTTTTTTGATACACCAAAAATAATAAGAATGTTCTCAGTATGCTGTGGTTATTGAGATTATTGAAAAAGACTGTGCTGCTGGTGATTTTGCTATGCCAAGCTCATAGTGCAGAGATTCACAGTCTTTTTGTAAAAAAGATGTGATTCTATACTAGAAAGTACCTGTAACATACTAAGATGTCAAAAATATTAATTAGATGATTGCAATGGAAATTTGGCTTCCTCAGGAGCTTCACCAGGAAATGAAGAAAGTTGTTAACAATCATAATCATCACTCTCCATTGGGCACCTACTGTGTAATAGTTTATGAAAGATGTTACAGGTACTTATCTACATTCCTCCTCTCCTTCCAGAACTCATAGAAAGACCACATTGACAGTACAATTACAATTAGAAAGGAACATGTGATTAGCCCTTGTAACTGAAATAGGAGCAGAAACAATGTTTGACACTTCAGGCCAAGTGAGAGAGTCATTATACCACCAATATGTTTTGTTTTCCATTCAGCAGCAAACATGGAGACCCCATGTTGAGATGTTGAAATATAAGATGGAAGCAACCAGAACCTCTGGGTAAACTGGTAGCAAAAATCCACTATAAAATCATATCAGATTTACACATATAATATAGATAAGAAATAAACTTTTGTATTTTAATTTATTCATATTTAAAGTATCGTTTGTTGCATCAGCTAGCCAAAACTTCATCTTCCAAATACACAGTTATTGTTTCTGTTGTTAGGCTTACTTAAATATTTTAACAACAAAGCTAATAGTACATATGTTTTTGGTGCAAAATTTCTAATACATATAAATCACAATTTTTGCCTTTATGAATTTTCCTCACAGTTATGGCCCATCCTCAGAGATAACGATGACAAATAAACTAGCATATTATTTTAAAGTTAATTCAAAGCCTTTTCATACATAGGTATATGAGATATGTAATAAAATATATTGTGATTTTTAAATGTAATGAATAGTGATATACATATTATTCTACCATATACCTTTGTCACTTAATAACATGGCTGTAAGGATTTTTCCATGAAAATACATAAAGATCAACTTTACTTTTGTAAGAACTCTCATAGTATGTAGGTATCATAATTTAACCAACTCTTTCTAATGAACACATAATTTGTTCCTCATTTCTGGCTATGACTTATGGAACTAAAATATTTTTTTTCACAGTTTTTAAATTTATTAGTGTTTGTAAAGAATAACGATGATGATAAGAAGGTATAGGTTTTTAGGGCAAAATAATTAAACACTACAATGACAGCATAGAATTCTTTCAATAATGACAATTCTGAAAGAATATCTTTCAATAATAAGAACACCATTACTATAACCTCATTTATCTTATTTTTGACCACTTAAAAAAGATTTAACTGATACATTTTATCAGTGTTTATGTATAAAATACATCTTAACTCAATTTACTGAGATATTATTTGCTTTAAATTTTAGTTGTGGAACCAAACCAAATCCTTCATTATTTGGAATCTCTGAGAGAAAATCTGGTCCATACTTCTTTTCTAGCCTCTGGTGTTTTGCCTGTGTCTACACTTACATAACAAGCTCTTGACTACTACAGATTTCTAGTAATTATAATTATCTTTTAGAGTAAGCCATATTTTCATTTTCAGTATGATATCAGATATCCTTAAGTGAATTTAATTTTTTCCTTCCTCCCTCCCTCCCTCCCTCCATCCCTTCCTTCCTTCCTTCCTTCCTTCCTTCCGATTGAACCCAGTGCCTCACCCATGCTAGGCAAGTGCTCTACCACTGAGCTACAGACCCAGCCCCAACATTTTAATTTTAAAGGAACAAAAATGTAACTACTGTGGTTATTAAAATAAGATATTTATAGTTAAATGTTTATTTAGCAAAGATGGCTCAATATATGCAAATCAATAAATATAATATCATACATAAATAGAGTGAAGGATAAAAATCACATAATTATCTCAATAGGTATAGAAAAAGTCTTTGATAAAATTCACTAGCCCTCATAATAAAAGCCATGAACAAATTATGTATGGAAGGATCATATCTCAACATAATAAAGGTTGTATAAGACACACTTCTAGCTAGCCTCATACTGAATGGGGAAAAACTGGAAGTGTTTCCTCTGAGATCAGGAAGAAGTAAGGGGTGTTCACTTGTACCGTTTCTTCTTCAGTATAGTAGTGGAAATTCTAGCCAGAGTAATCAGGCAAGAGAAAAAAAACAAATAAAAGGGATACAAATAGAAAAAGTTATCCCTGTTTGTAGACTATGTGAAATCCTAAAGACTTACCAAAGGATGTTGGAACTGATAAATTAAGTAAAATAGCAGGATACAAAAATCAATATCTAGAAGTTTTCTAGATACCAATGATGAACTTTCTGAGAAAGAAATCAGGAATACAATCCCATGCACAATATCCCACACACACAAAAATAAATAAACCTTACTAAGAATTATAAAACACTAAAGAAACTGAGGATACCAGAAAGGGGAAAGACTTCATGGATTGGGTGAATTAATATTGTTAAAAATAATGATATTGCAGATTCATTACAGTCTCCATTAAAATACCAATTGCATTCTTCACAGACCCAGAAATAACAACCCTAAAACTCTTATGGAAACATGAAGATTCCAAATAGCCAAAGCAATCCTGAAAGCATCACAATACCTGATTTCAAAGCATGTTACAGAGCCATAGTAACAAAAACACAATCGTATTCACTCTAAAAGAGACCAGTGGAACAGAAGATCAAGAAAAATCCATGGGTCTTCAGCCAACTGACTGTCAAACAAAGATATTAAAAAGATGTTGAAGGACAGCCTCTTCAACAAACAGTGCTGAGAAAACTGGACATTCACCTGTAGAAGATTGACACCAGACCCCTGTCTCTCTATGCAAAAGTCAACTCAAAATGGGCCAAAGACCTTAATATAAAACATGAAACTACTAGAAGAAAACAGGGAGGAAAAATTTAAGATATGGCACAGACCATGATTTCCTGGATATGATTCCAATAGCCCAGGAAACAAAAGAAAGAATTGACAAATGGGATTAAATAAATCAAATTAAAAGTGTCTGCTCAGCAAAGGAAATAATCAGCAGAGTGAAGAGACAGTCTATACAATGGGAAAAAATCTTTGCCGACTATACATCTGACAGAAAAGTGATATCTAAATTAAATAAAAAACAAATAAAAAACCAACAGCCCACCAGACTATCCAATCAATCAATGGGAAAATGATCTAAATAGATGCCTCATAAAAGAGGAATTTCAGAAGGTCAGTAAACATGTGAAAAAAAAAAAAA
>NW_026000249.1:24107195-24161222 GCF_001458135.2 Marmota marmota marmota
TATATATATATATATATATATATTTAGTTGTAGATGAACACACAGTATCTTTACAGTATCT
The DNA here is from genome assembly GCF_001458135.2 of Marmota marmota marmota. Taxonomy (NCBI): domain Eukaryota; kingdom Metazoa; phylum Chordata; class Mammalia; order Rodentia; family Sciuridae; genus Marmota; species Marmota marmota. The sequence continues at coordinate 24,107,257 of NW_026000249.1, forward strand.
TTAGTAACTCTACCACTGAGCTACAGTCCCAGCCCCACAATAGGTTCTTAGTAAGAACTTAGAATGCAGAGTTCACTGTAGATGGTGAAAGGACCAGGACAGATGGTAGGTCTTCTGAGTAAAACATCTAGGACAACTCATATAAGTAAACTTGGATAATCTCTGAATTACCAATAATAGCTGAAAGTTGTATGTTCATCTGAGTGGATTGGTTTATCGGGACAAAAAACCCAGAAGCATTACCCAAAAAATCATCCTTTAAAAGACTTCTACCTACTTTCAGGCCAAATATGACTGTCCTGTATTGTTTAATAATATTATTCATGATTTCTTGGAAAGCAACATGTCTTGATTATTCTGGTGGTCCCTTGCCAGTGTTCCAGGAGATAGGTATTTCATCCTCTGTGTACAACAGACCCTTTCCATTGAGGGTGGAGCTAGGCAAGTGTTATGACAGTTCAGATAGGCTGGAGGTATCAATAAGCAATGGAAAGTGATGTGCAATATTAGTTCTATGACAAATACATGGAATATATCTGCTCCAAGAATGTTTAATATTTTATAAAGTGGTGCTGATGGCATGGCTACCAAGCCATGTAGCCGGTCTACAGGTCCCTGCTGAGAAGTGGCAGCTGAGAGGCAACACAGTTGAGTCAGAATTCTGGTGGCAACAGCCCACAGCCACGTAGAACCTGCCATGAGGCAGTTCCAAGACAAGCCAAGGCCCGCCAACCTGTCATCCTACGTTGGTGAGGCCTGGGCACGGTACAGATTCCTGCTGCAGAAGTCTACTCAATGCAGCAGTGCAGCACAGTCCAACGACCTCAACTACCTGCTTCCTGCCTGCCATGAGAAAATGCTAGTGGGGAAGATATGAATGAAAGTCTGGACTCAAAAATTGATCAATAAGGTTAGTACTTCAAACACTAATTAGCATAAGTTTAGACCATAGCAGTGAACCAAGTGCATATAAACCTAAGGGTTTATATGACTAGCACACTCAGATGGAGAAAATCTGCTACCAGGTCCCCTCTGGCAGTGCAAGAAGTTCTATTCCTGTTTCAAAACTTTAATAAATCCTACTGTTACACTTACTCATCCCGTTCTGGAGAGTTAATTCTTCGAACTCACAAGAGCCCAGAAAGAGGAAGAAATTGAAGGTGAGCTGCTGGGGCCTGCTGCAACACAGGAGGGCAAGGCAGATCATTGAGAGCTGTAACACTTCCCAACTGCAGAGGTCTGCAACCTTATGCAGACCCCACCTCCAAGCAGAAGCAGGAATGAAGTTTTATCATAAAACTGATTTCAGTGAGAGGTAGATGGAGGAAAGGCAAAGTATTCAAGAGAAGGAAGGAAAATATTGGCACTTATGTTCCTCTTTTGCAATTATAAAATTGTCAAAAAATGTAATACCTCTTCTAATTACAATGGAAAAAATCAGTACAAGAATGTATGACTTATTATTTGCTAAAAAAAAACAGAAATTTACTGCTTTCTTTCTTGTGAACGAAACCCTCCTTTGAGACAAGAATGTGTTTTTTTCTCATTTGTAATTAATACTTATAAAACATCATCATGCCCTCACAAAACTGGGTGATTATAGTCCAATGGCATTCTTCATGGAAATATAAAAAGCAGTTATGAAATTCATTTGGAAAAATTAGAGGCCCAGAAAAGCCAAAGCAATCCTCAGCAAGAAAAGTGAAGCAGAAGGCATCACAATACCAGACCTTAAATTATACTATAGTGCAATAGTAACAAAAAGCATAATATTGGCATCAAAAAAATACATGAAGACCAATGGAAAAGAATAGAAGACACAGAGACAAACCCACATGAACACAGCTATCTCATAATACACAAAGTGCCATAAACACACACTGGAGAAATATAGCCTTTTCAACAAATGGTGTTGGGAAAACTGGAAATCCATATGTACCTATCTCTCACCTTGCCCCCAAATCAACTCTGAATGGATTAAAGATCTAGGAATTAGACCAGAAACCCTGCACATACTAGAAGAAAGGGTAGGCCCAACACTTCAACATATTGGCAGAGGAACTGACATCCTGAACAAGACTCCTAAAACACAAGAAATAAAATAAAATGAATGGCATTGAACTAAAGAGATTTTCTCACAGCAAAAGAAACAATCAAGAGTAAGAAGAGAGAGCCGAAAGATTGGGAGAAGATCTTTTCCACCTGCACTTCAGTTGGAATGTTAATTTCTAGTATATATAAGGAACGCAAAAAGCTTCACACCAAAACAACAAATAACCCAATGAATAAATGGGCAAAAGAACTGAACAAACCCTTCTCAAAAGAAGAAACATGAATGATCAACAAATATATGAAAAAAATATTCAATATCTCTAGCAGTTAGAGAAATGCAAATTAAAACTGCACTGAGATTCCATCTCATTCCAGGCAGAATGACAGTTATCAAGACTACTGTAAATCAGTGCAAACACTCTGGAAAGCAGTACGGAGATTACTCAAAAAACTAGGAATGGACCCAGTTTATTTGACCCAGTTATCCTGCTCCTTGGCATATATCCAACAAAGTTAAAATCAGCATACTACAGTGACACAGTCACATAAATGTTTATAGCAGCACAATTTACACAATGGAATATTATTCAGCCATAAAGAAGAATGGCTTTATGACATTTGCGGTAAATAGATGGATCTGGAGACTATCATGCTAAGTAAAATAAGGCAATCCCCCCAAAACCAAAAGTCAAATGTTTTTGTTGATACATGGAAGTGAAACCAAAATAAAGGAGGAGAGAAGGGAAGAAGAGAAGTTTGGTAGCTTAGACAAAGGGGAACAAAAGGAAGGAGAGAGGATAGGAAAGACAGTAGAATGAATCTAACATCATTTCCCTATGTACACATATGAAAATACCTAAGTGAATCCCACCATCTTGCCCACCAACAATAATGGGATCCTAATTAAAATAAGATATAGCCTATGCTTATATAATTTTATCAAAATGTCAGGTATAACTAAGAAGAATCAATTTTTAAAAAATACCCAGGCACTATGGCAATGCCTATAATCCCAGCAACTCAAGAGGCTGAGTCAGGAGAATCACAAATTCAAAGCCAGCCTCAGCAACTTAGCGAGGACCTAAGCAACTTAGTGAGAACCTGTCTCAAAATAAAGAATAAAAGGGCCTGGATGTGGCTCAGGGGTTAAGCACCCTTGGATTCAATCCCCGCTACAAAAAAAAAAAAAAAAAAAAATCACCAGAACAAATATCAATGAGCTTCATAACCAAAGTATAAAGTTGTTCTCCCCTCACCCCAAAATATGAGTAATAATGCACAAAACAGCCTTCAGGAAAGGTATACACATTAATTTGACTAAAGTGGTAAAATAACTATTTTTACAGAATATGATTATTTCAACCCATAGTATCCTGAGAAAGTAGCCTGGAAAGATCAATTAATCTGGTTGACAATTTTATGAAAATTAATAGAAGATACAGTTTTACGCACACAATTTTAAATTTGTGCTAAAAATATTTCTTAACTATCAATAAGAAACAAATAGTTAGAAAAAGAGTTAAAGGTCAACGTACCTTAACAAGGTATTTCCCCACCAAGAAGAACACTTTTAAACATGGATATATTTATACTGAGATATTACCACTAGACTGAGAAATTTTATTTTTACTCTCTTCTGTGAATTGTGAAATGGAAAGTATGTTTCTACATATTTAGCAGTTCCAGTATATGTGAAAATCTTTACTGGTAATTACACTTAGATTAAGAGCAATTCCATTATTTCCCTTTCTATATCCTCATTTGTATAAAATCCATCTAGATGTGTAACTTTCCTTAAAGGAAAACTGAGTGCATCAGATCACAAGTTTCCATTTATAGTGTCAATCTTTGCATACATAATATGGATCTCAAGCAGCCTCAAAGGATGGAACTTTCAAAAGTATTTACTATTAATTCTTTGTTTCCCCAAACTCAGGAGTATCATTTCATTGCATGTATTGATTATTATTAAGTGAAAAAAATGTGTTTTTTTTTTTGTTCTTCTAGATCTTCATTTAGAACAACATATAGATAATTATAGGGAATTTGGGCTTAGGAAAAAAATATCTAAATCTTTCTTAGGTGCTTAACATTGTGTGTATTGGGCTTGAGAGTACAATGAGAATGCAATACCTTCTTAAACAGGTGTGTAGGGAAACTTTCATACATGGAGTCAAAAAGCATAAGCATCGGGATTAGATTGGGGTCACTGATGTCAGTGATGTAGATTTTAAACTACAAGAATATATAAATTAATTAATTGTATTAAAATTGTTAAAATATAGTGCACTAATCACTGTATTTTTTTAAAATGTCATTAATCAGCAATGGTGCACAGATGTAGACACAATAAACAGTACATTGATGTGAATCAGAAGATCTTTCTCTAAATGTGGATAAGCTAGAAGAGTTAAAACATCAGTTCAAAATAATCTAACAATAATTCTGATCTCATGGTCTCAAACACCCCACTAAAGTCAAATGTCAGACAGAATATTATACACTGTAAAAATGTACTAAAGTGACAGATTCCCTGATTTTTTTGTACTGGGGATTGTACACAGGGGCACTTAATCCATGAGCCACATCCCCAGCCATTTTTCTTTTTTATTTAGATACAGAGTCTCACTAAGTTGCTTAGGGCATTGCTAAGTTGCTGAGGCTGGCTTTGAACTCATGATCCTCCTGCCTCAGCCTCCTGAGCTGCTGGGATTAAAGATGTGGGCAACTATGCCTGGCTGGATTCCCTGATTTAAAGAAGTATATCATTCAGTAAAAAAAGATGACAAGTAGACAGACCACTGTGTTATTAAGTAAAATATGTAAATTTTCAAACAAAACACCATTGCATTTGACCCAGGCCTTAAAGAATGCTAAAATTTTAAAAGGGTTGTTTCAGGCAAAGGAAAACTTGTATTCTGAGAGTGATATAAGACAAGAAGATGGGTGAGTACAGAGTTGTTCAGGATAAGAAAAAAAGAAGTACAATTTAGGCCATGCATAAGGAAAAAAAGACAGGAAAAGTGACATGCCTACAGAGTACTGAAGTCACATTGTGGATGGTTTGGATGCCAGGGTAAGGGGCTTTGTTTCCAAACAAAGAACCACATAAAAAGAGTAAAAATTCAAGCATCACAGATAGTGGTGTTTTGGGGGAAGTACTTTTCCCATGATATAGCATATAAGGTAATTATTCTGATAGGCATGATAAATTAGAAATGGGAATTGAAATGAACTTTTCAAGTGAAAGATCATGCATAACTTCATGAAGCAGTTTGAAAAAATAAACAAAATAAATAACAATTGCATCATTCAAGACTAAAAAATCAAATATGTCAGGTTTCTTTAAAGTGACAATGTGAAATATATGTGGGAACATCATCATTCCTTTCCATATACAAATCTAATTACAAAGTATTTTTAATTCTATAGGTCTTTTCCCCCCAAAGATAGTATTTGCTGCTGGACTTGCAAAATACAGAATAAAATTAGTTATTTTGGTACTGGGGATTGAATTCAGGGATGCTTAACTGATGATCCACATCCCCAACCCTTTTTATTTTATTTTTTTTTTAATTTTTAGACAGGGCCTCACTAAATTGCTGAGGCTTGCTTTGAACTTGCAATCCTCCTGCCTCAACCTCCTGAGCTGCTGAGATTATAGGCGTATGCCAGAATAAAATTTTTAAAATGAGAAAAAATTATAATAAAAATATACTGGAATCATCAAAAATACAAATAATAGTAAATGTCAATGAGGATTTGGCAGAAAAGATACACATTGTTGGTGGGACTGCAAATTAGTGCAACCACTCTGGAAAACAGTATGGGGGTTCCTTAAAAGACTAGGCATGGATCCACCATGTGACCCAGCTATACCCACTCCTTGGTATTTATCCTAAAGAATTAAAGTCATCGTACTATAGTGATACATGAGTACCAACATTCAGAACAGCACAATTCACAATAGCCAAACTATGCTGGATCCATGCCTAGTGTCCATCCATAAATGATGGATAAAGGAAATGTGGTATATACATAGTGGAGTTTCATTCAGCCACAAAGAAGAATGAAATGAGAGCATTTTCTGGTAAATGGATGGAACTGGAGAACATCATACTAAGTAAAAGAAGATGTTTTCTCTCATATGCAAAAGCTAGAGCAAAACAAGGGGGGAAAAGGATTCCACAAAAATAGAGGGGAGATCAGTGGAGTACAGGAAAGGGTTTGAGGGGGAGGGAGAAGGGACAGGAAAAGGGGGGAACAGTGGATTTAAATTGACCAAATTATGCTTTACACATATATGAATATACCACAGTGAATTTCACCTTTATGTATACCTATAGAGCACCAATTTTTAAAATAACAAATAAATAGAAGAAAGACCAATGTAACACAAGAAGGAGAATAGGGGCAATGAGGAAAATAGGACGTAGTGAGGACTGAAATGGACCCACTTATATTCCATTCATGTGTGATTATGTCCCAGTATTATATATAACTACAAATGTGCTAAAAAACATAAAAATATGCTGGAGTAGAAAACTAATAAAGTACATTCAAATCCTGCTAGTCTATGACATGTTCTTCTTTAAATCAGTGAAATTGAATAAAACTTGGTATTTCCACCAGTAATAAGAGCTTCCTCATTCATATTTCATTGTTAAGACTTCATACTCTCAACAATTGTCACATCAGACTCCAATTATAACTAGCAGTGTCTGTTGACCTAGTAATCCTAGAGAAAACTCCATTGACGGCCTTCCCAACACATTTCGTCTTCTTCACTGTGGATTCTACTTTTTTGTAGTGTTTAATTCTCTTTGCCAAATACTGGCTTAACCACAAATATTAATTATGGTCAATAGGCTCTAAGGGGCTATGGGGCTATTGGAAAAGTTCAACTTTTGGAAAGAGAAAAACACAAGAAAAGATGCCTTTCATCTTGCCCCATGAATGAAGTTGCTACGTGAAGACTTTGGTAGCCATTTAGGAGTTACCAATATAGATGGCTAAAACAAAGCTAGCAGACTGAACCTGGCTGAGTAAAAATTGTGTTGAGAAACTGATTAACTACCCATATAAACTTCTACCACCTGATATCATGTCACATAAAACATTAAATTTTTTTATGTTTAAACTTTTATCCACCTATCTGTTATTTGTAGGTGAAAGCACCCCAAATAACAAAAAAAAATCCTCAATATTTTGAAGCATAAATTTATATTGCCTTTTCTCCCTTTATGATACTAAATGTTGTATGTAGTACAAACTCCATAAATGTTTATTAACTTTGTTTTTCTGATATTCATGTCTCTGCACAAGGGAATAAAATATACTTACTATGCTAAATCAAAATAATCCCCAGGATGTTTTTAAAATTAATATCATTCCATAAAATTGTGAATATGTAATAACTATACATTCCTGCTGGCAAGATTCTACACTAGGACATAACGTTGGTAAGCAACTCATACAGCTCATCCCCCGTTAATACAGAATGACATAAGGAAAATAGAAAACACTATTAAACAAATGTACTGATGAATTGAGCAGAGTACAGATGTGAATAAATGTTAAATATCAGTATTAATTTGCCATAGTGGATTAATTTAAAAGTGTCATTTTAAAACTACTATGTAATATGTTTGGAAAATTTGGGCTGATAAAAATGTTAGGCCATTTGTAAGTGTCTGATAGAAACTTAGTAACTACCTGCTAAGTTAGCTGCCAATTTTGCCTTTCATCAAATCTTAAATATCTTCTCTACAGTTTTTGCTAATGGTATTCACTTGGTTTTTTTTTTTTTTATTTGTCCTTACAGTACTCTTGTTTTCTGCATACTTTTCAGTTAGTTTGTACAACCTTCAAGAGCAGGACTCATTTTTTTGTATCACTAAATTCCCCAATGGGATTAAACAGCTCAAAAAATAGTAATCATACAAAATATTTTCAATGATTGCTATTGTGATCTTGATGTCAAAGATCAAATGGAATTATAACTAGGAGAGCTAAATGCAATTGAATATGCTATTACTATTGCACTCTTCACAAATACTTAATTTAAAACCAACTGAAGTGGGGGCTGGGGTTGTGGCTCAGCCTTAGAGTGCTCGCCTAGCACGTGCGGGGCCCTGGGTTCGATCCTCAGCACCACATAAAAATAAATAAATAAAATATTGTGTCCAACTAAAAAAAAAATAAAACAACCAACTGAAGTAAAAACTTTATTTTTGATACTAACTTAGAAAGCAATAATACAACATCTGCATGAATGCCATTCTGTTTCTTTAATTCATTCTTAGAGTGGGAGTAATGTTAATAAAGTACTCAAGCTTCATTCTCATGGTTTATGATAACTGGACCTCTCACTAAGATTACTTTCTTCTTATTCCAGTTGGTCATACAGACTTCTACATACTTATTGAAATGCAGTAGATTTATATGCAGTCATATTTCAGTTTCCACACTGTAACAATATTCCATGAAAATTCTTTTTCAATTTAGACATTAAAAATTTATGAACAAAGCAATAATGCAAAGGGGTAAAGTAATAAAGAATGCTCATAAAATGTTTATAGAATGCATGTCATAAAGACACTCACTGGTATGTCCATGTTAAATCCAATTTCACAAAGATTTTTCATAATAATCAGTCAATTGTGTAGCTGCTATTTAGGATGGTTCAGTCATGTGCACATATCTATAAAATGAGAGTCAAACCACTGTTGCACTTTTAATATTCATCTTTATTTTATTCTGAATACTCACATGATACGTTCTGGATCAGACACAGATTATTATTCACTTAAAATGCAAATAATGACCATGTTTTTGTCACACTCTGATTCTTACTTTTGGGATGAGGTGATGAAAGCCAGATCAAATATCCTATGTTTACAAACTTTCAGTCATTTTAATAGGCAAAGAATGGAGAAAATGCATTTTGTCCGCTTTTACACAACAGTGCCGAGGAGCTACCTCATCCTCCCTTCCTGAAAAGAGAAAAAAACCTTTGCTCTATTGAAATGAGGATTGAAAAAAATCTTGGGTTCTTACTCTAACATTTTGGAATATAACTACATCTTAAGAAAAGACAGCGTAGCCTGAAAATGATGTGGCTTAAAAGGACACATGTAATATTAAGTAAAGGTAACTTAACATTTGTAGAAATCAAATTGAAACATGAGGAATCCTTTGGAATGGTCAGTAGAAACTTAATTCCACCAAGGATATTTGGTCCTCATTGGAGAGGGAGTGGTAAACAACAAACACACAAGAAATAGATGGAAAATTAGAAAGTAAAATTCCAAATTACTAAATTTCATGTTTCTTGGAGACATATTATGTAGAGACTAAGGATTTTTTTTTAACAACTACAATTAACACTGCCAAAGATACCGTTTACCCCATATCTCACCTGAGTACAGACCAATCAAGCAATCAGGTAAAGTTAGGAAATGGAGCCAGCATTCTTTTCATTGCCCTGTACAACTTCCCATTTTCCTTTGGATTCAAAGTATGGGGTCTGAGGACAACCGACATCAGAATAATCTAGGTTACTGCTGAAAAAATTGCAACTACCTATTTGAACCAAAATATTGGACATTGTTATGAGAATCTTCACTTTTAATAAATATCATACATGACTCCATAGAAATCCAAATTTTAGAACTATTGATATTCTAGACCCTTTATTTGTCCTCAACTCTCAATTATTTACTTTTTTATTAAATGCCTTTATCTTTTTTTTTAGAGAGAGAGAGAGAGATAGAGAGAATTAATTTTTTAATATTTATTTTTTAGTTTTTGGTGGATACAACATCTTTATTTTATTTTTATGTGGTGCTGAGGATCTAACCCAGCGCCCCGCGCATGCCAGGCGAGTGTTCTGCTTGAGCCACACCCCCAGCCCATGTCTCTAACTTTTTAAAGAGATTGACATATGGGTCTTAGTCTTCCTCTTCTTCCTCAGTCTTGATATTATTCTGCATAGTCTAAATATTTATGAGAATGCTGTCTTATGTCTCATGCTCTTTACTCATTTATCATATTTTAAATTATCATATCTTTAACAACTTCAACCAACCACTTTCAAGGCTTTTGTCAATATCTGGAATTATTTAACCTTAGAAGTAATAATCAGATAAAATTTTTCCTCTATGTGCTTCTGTTGTTACAACTCTCTCACTGCACTATCACCTTCAACCTCTTTGCAGCTCATTCTGCCTTAATTTGTCATCAGTGATGAATCTAATTGCTATTCTATTGGAATTGTACAAACAACCCACTCATATGTAGTTGAAAGATATAGTTTCTCATATAACCTCATTAGTATATGGCAAGAAAAGTAGAGCAAAAGTATTGCTTCTGAAAGAACTCATGAGTCTGTTTAATATTCCAGGTTATTATTTGGCAGAGGGCATGGGATTTTAAAATGATGAAGATATAATGGGATTCTCAGATAGATCAATACAGGAAATGTGTGTGTGTGTGTGTGTGTGTGTATTTAAATTAACTAAACAATAATGAAAAACAAAAAAGGGGGAAAATTCCTAGCCTGATAGAAAACAGTCCAAAAAATAGAAAGAAATTCTCAGCAGTACTTGGGCTAGCTAACAATTTAGAGTAGTCATTTAGTGAATTGATAGCTAAAATATGAGATATAAAAAACAGTTAATAGTGAACACTGTAAATATAAGAAAATAACAGACAACTAAAACTGTATCATTATAGAGTTAATAGTATTTAGAGTTAGGAAGTGTCATAATAGATAAGTTTGTAAATAAAATTTCTGACAGACACAAAAGTCTAAAATGATTGCCCCAAAAGAAAATAGAGCAAAATGAGATTATAATAGACAAAATGTTCCACTATAAGTACAAAGAAAAGATGTTCCACTATAACATGTAATATGGAAGAAATGGAACAGAAAAATAAAACAATTTCCCCTAAAGAAAGGAAAAGCAGGAGTGATTTAGTGGATTAGAAGCACTGCATTCTAGGAAAATTTGATAGAGATTACTCAGAACCATACAAGTGGGCAGATCTATGAATGCCTGCCATAGATGTGAGTCTATTGAAGGAGTCCCAAACCATGTACTACCATGGAGATCAAGATGAAGGCATTTTTGTAATTAGAGAACTAAAACATGTATACTTTCAGTCTTATCTGAGGAAGCTATCTTTCATAAACCAGATTTGTATTTCAAGGTGAATATTGCCAAAGTTTCTGCTTCTGTTAGACCACATTTATGAAGAGTGACAGATGAAAGCTTTGGTAACACATTATTCAAGGATATTTTCAGGAACAGTTTGTAATACAGAGTAAGGTTACAAACTCCCTCCCCCAATACCAAATGAGATAAATGAAGCAAGCAAGAAAGAAAGCAATCAGACACAAACCTGGCAAAATTAAAATGTTCAACATTACCAACCAAATAAGGAAAATCACAAAATCAGAAATAACAAATATAACAAAGCAACAAAAGATTCTCTCAAAGGTAGATAATCAAAGAAAGCTTAAAAAAGATATGGTAGGGATATGTGAGACCCTGTGTTTGATTCTCAGCACCACATATAAATAAATAAAATAAAGGTCCATTGACAACTTAAAATTTTTTTTTTTAAAAATATGGTAAAGCTCTTTTCTCTTCCCCACCCAAAAATTACTAAAGAAAATTTATAAATTATTTTATAATTTTGTGAAAAATCTAATATTCCCCAATTCTGCTAAGAAGGAATTAATCTTAGCTGTCCCTCTTCTGAGTTGGATAATAGTAGAAATGGTTGCTGGAATTGATTAAATGAAGGAAGTAAACCACAAAGATTGCCTCTTATATAAGTGAAAAAAGTCCAAGTTTCTCTCAATTAACTGGGGGGATCCCTGAGATTTCAGGAAACAATTTAGGATTAGAAAATCCTATCTAAATAAAATAAACTCTAATCCACATAATAGTTAAAATGAAAATGAGTTACAAAATTTTACAATAAAGAAAAATGAATAGGATCATAGAACACCTGTTATAAAACTTTATCTTAGATTATAAAACAAATTAGTTCCAGAGAAACCCAGTGAAATTAGAATCAAGGGAAAGACATTCACAGGAAATCAACACAGGAGAAGGTCTAAATAGAAGTATGTAATCATGAGCAAGACCAAACAAAATTCAGACAAGAAGAGAAAGAACAGGTGGAGGTAGAATATGAGGAGGAAGAGCAAGGAGAGGGATGTGAGGGGAAAACAGTAATTACTTAAGTATTCAAATATAGATGTAAATTACATGGTATATAAATAACATACAGATAACTTGGTTGAAAGAAAACTCAAGGGCTGGGGATGTGGCTCAAACGGTAGCGCGCTCACCTGGCGTGCATGCGGCCGGGGTTCGATCCTCAGCACCACATACAAACAAAGATGTTGTGTCCGCCAATAACTGAAAAATAAAATGTTAAAGTTCTCTCTCTCTCTCCCTCTCTCTCTCTGCCTCTCTCTCTCTTTAAAAAAAAAAGAAAGAAAACTCAAAGTATAAAAAGGTATCTCCACAAACTTAACAAAATATGAATAAAACAGAGACCCATAAGAAAAAAAAATATGATTCTAGAATTAATTGGAAAGCTCAAACTATAATAGCATGGTGTTAGAATAATATCTTTGTTTTTCAGTTTCAACCACTGATATGATGGGTCCCAAAAGGAAGGCTATGCCAAACTTGCAAAGGTGTTTGAAAGAGGTTGCAAAACTCTTGATTCCCTCAAGCACTTACAGATTATAAAAGAGTCATGAACAATAAAAAGCAAATTATGTGTAGGCACAAAAATGTCAGGTAAATCTCTTTTCCTCGTTGCTACTTTTAATGACATAAGACAATTCAACACTATTCAACCAAGTTCTGAAGGAAAGAAATGATTAGACTCAAATTTTATACCTAGTCAAGATGATTCACATATGAAGAAAACAAATATCTAGAAATAAGAGAGAACTCAGGATAGATCACAACAGTCCTTAGGGGGAAAATAAGATAACTATGAAATCAGGACAATGAACAATTAAATTAACATGCAGTCTTTAAAAATGGAGAATTTGAAATAAAAAAAAATAAAAATGGAGAATTTGGCCAGGCATGGTGGCACACACACACATAAGCCCAGCTACTTGGGAGACTGAGAGAGGAGCATCACAAGTTCCAGGATAGCTTTAGCAACTTAGACCCTGTCTCAAAAAAAAAAAAAAAAAAGGCTGGGGATGTAGGTGTAGTAAAATGCCCATGGATTCAATCCCCAGTACCAGACACAAAATGGATAATTTGTAGTACAATGACTGTTGGTGAACACTTGCAAAATGTGGTGTAAATGTTATAAACATTGACAATCTATTAAAAATAAAATTAACTAAAATTACCACTCCATCATAGCAGAGTCAACCAATACTGCTTAAAACTAAAACATATAAGAACAAAGTGAACATAATTCATAATATTATTGATATTTCATTATTTTAAATGAAAACTACTTTAAAGTTTATTTTGGTGACAAATAGTTTTCTGATGCTTGGTAGGTTCTTCAATTTAAATTCAGAAGTTTCTTTCTTTTAAATTTAAATGAAATAAAATTTAATTCATTTTATTTCATTCAGCCTAGTACCATTTTATGAAAACTCAACCTTGATTTTCAGTTTTCCATCCACCTACCCATCCATTTGTATATAAGTAGATTAAAAACCTAAAATGCCCATTCACTCAATCTTAAAAGCTGACTGTTCATGCAGGGTAAGATTTATAGGGTTTTTATCTCTCTCTTTCTCTTTCTTTCTTTTCTGACATTTTGAATTCTAAATATTCATTATAGTCCTAAATTATAACTTTTTAATTATAAAAATTGTTAAAAGTGAAAATGGAAGAATTTTTGTAAGTTCTCACATAATTATTTGTAAAGAGTAAAGATAATAACTAATCTTGAATATCAGGAGAGAAGATCATTTTGAGAAGCCTCAATGGATACTTAATTTTATCAAAATTAAAACAACTATTTAAGCTCATATCCATTAGGGAAAAAAATATAAGTAGGAAACAAAAAGCATATCTCATTGTAAGTATTAAATATGTGATTTATTTGTTATACTATGCAGTTTCTTGTATATGTAAATTATAAGGTATCAAAGAGATGACTACTTAACCTTATCTCTTTCTAAATTTGTTCATATCAGTGGTTTGCAACTTTTACTGTGTATAAGAATTACCTTGACAACTTTTAAAACTAAAAATGATGAAGACACACTAGAGATCCAGTCTTGATTAGTTTTGAACAGGTCCCAAGCTTCTTTGTTGGTGATTTTAATATATATCCAGGCTTTCAAAACCGAAGTCCCACAGATAATGAGACATCTCCCTAATTTTTAGAAAGCAGGTTTTGAGAGCTTCAGAGATCAAAGTTGAATAAGCCTGATATGTTACAAACAACAACCCACACACACAAAAGAGCAACACACCATAATGGAAATCATAGAAATTGAGGTAAAACAACCTGAGTTTAAATCCAAGTTGTATTAATTGCATATTTCTAGGAAAATAAATTTTATGTGCTTTAGTTTCTCCATCTGTTTAATAACAGTGATGATTATAATATTTAATCCTGTTGTTGTGTGAAACAAATATATGTAAAAAAGCTTAATCCTTTACTGACACCAAACATATGTTTATCATTATTATTGCTAATCACGGGTTTGTAGAAAGTCAATGAGAATTGGCTATAAGATTCTTGGTTGGCATCTGTTTTCTTTCAGAATTCAATATATGTTGTTCCGGGATCTCCTAGCTTTGATGGTCTGGGCTGAGAAATCTGCTGAGATCAGAACTGGTATCCACCTATAGGTAATCTGATACTTTTCTCTTGTGGCTTTTAAAATTCTATCCTTATTCTGTATGCTGGGCATTTTCATTATAATGTGACTTGGTGTGGATCTGTTGTAATTTTGTACATTAGGTGCCCTGTAAGCCTCTTGTATTTGATTTTCCAACTCATTCTTCATGTTTGGAAAATTTTCTGATATTATTTCATTGAAGAGATTGTGCATTCCTTGGATTTGTATCTCTGTGCCTTCCTCTATCTTATTAATTCTTAGATTTGGTATTTTCATGTTGTCTTATAATTCTTGGACATGCTTTCCTCCTATGAAGTTGTAAAAGATGGTTTCTTACCATCTTCACTATGTGGTCAAATTTATTTTCAAGATTATATATTTTGTCTTCATTGCCTGAGGTTCTGTCTTCCAAGTGATCTAGTCTATTGTTGATGCTTTCTATTAAATTTTTTATTTGGTTTATTGTTTCCTTCATTTCAAGGACTTCTGATTTTTTTTCAGACTCTCTATCTCTTTCTTGAAGTAATATTTTGCTACCTGTGTTTCATTTCATATCTCTTTGTTGGAGTGATGATTTTTTATTGCCTGTATATTCTCTCTTAATTCATTCTCTGCTTTGTAAATCAATTTCATTACATACATTCTGAACTCCTTCCCTGACATTTCATCTACTGTGCTGTCAATGGAGTCTATTATTTTATCAGCTTGGTTTATTTTTAGCAATTTCTTCTCTTGTTTCCTCATGTTGACCATGTATCTTCCTCTCTAGCAGTATGGATTTGAGGTATTATAGTTTTTATCTTGTAATGTAGTGTCCCTGCAGGTTGCCAATACTTTGCCAGCAGGGACCTGGATGATCGTCTTGTAAATCCTGGCTTTTGTCACTAGATGAAAGATGGTGGGGAAAGCCACCCAACGCGTTGGTAGATGGCACAGCTCCTATCGAGCATGTGCGCATGCGCAGTCGCTCTCAGTCAATGAGAATTGGAGCCAATTATGTTAAAGAACACATTGTGTCTTACCCAGACATGCTTTCCTCCTATGAGGTTGTAAAATAATCCTTACTCATTCTTTTGAAAATACTACTGAGTTCTCCCTTCAAAGACTAAAGGACAATAAAACATTTTGACAAAACGCTGAACAGTGCAAAAACATATGTGGGCCTAATGTCTGGCATTGATTGCGAGAATCCACAATTTCACAACTAGTTTCTGTAGGTAATAAAACCAAAATAAATATATAATAAATATTCACTAAAAGGTAATTTTTTTACATAATAACTATGATAATTATGAAATATGGTGGTTGATTACTTGCTTCATTCCCTATTTTCCTGTTTGCAATAGATGTAACAAGCATTTAGACATTCCTACCATTAGAAAAAAGTTCTTGTTTTCCTTTAGGGTCTGAGCTGAGAAATTAGTTGAAATTATAATTGTCTTACTTTTAAATGTGATCTGCATTTGTGTCCTGCAGTTTTTAAAATTCTATCTTTATTCTGTATAGTAGGCATTTTAAATATAATGTGTCTTGGAGAGGAACTTTATTAATCTTGCCTATTTGGTGTTCTAAATGCTTCTTTTTAAAAAAAATTTTTTTAGGGGCTGGGGATGTGGCTCAAGTGGTAACACACTTGCCTGGCATGTGTGGGGCGCTGGGTTCGATCCTCAGCACCACATAAAAATAAAGATGTTGTGTCCACCGAAAAAAATTCTCTCTCTCTCTCTCTCTAAAAAAAAAAAATTTTTTTAGTTGTTGATGGGCTTTTATTTTTATTTATTTATATTTGGTGCTAAGATCAAACCCAGTGCCTCACACATGCTACACAAGTGCTCTACCACTGAGCCACAACCCCAGCCCCCTAAATGCTTTTTATATTTGGATTTCCATCTTGTTCATAAGGGTTGGGAGATATTCTGATATTCTTAGAAACTTAATTACATTAGAATGAAACTTTATGGTGTTTAAATTCTCTTATATATCCTGGTATTTTCCAGAATTTTGTAGTCTGTCCTATTTTTATGTCTTTTTATTAAAAAAAGTTTTAAATTATTTTTATTTGATAATGTATTTTTAATTTTTTAAATAACATTTTGCCCTGTACACACACTATTTGTTTTTTTGTTTTTTTTTTCCCTCATTAACTTTTTGTTTTCCCCACTTGTTTATTGTTATGGGGTCAAATTTAAAATTATTTTGTCATGGTTCATAAAATTCCTATTGGTATTAAATTTCACAAATTAACTTTAAAAAGCTAACATTTATAAATTTGAGTTTCCCCACAATTACATATTACATCTTTCTATTTATTTAATCCATTCATTTTTATTTCAATATTAAAATTATTTTTGTTTTATTTCATGTAGTATTTGTCCATTTCTTAAGTTTGTTATAATTATTTTTATATATTTTTGCTGCTGAAGCAGTAATTAATTGCTCAATAATAAATTTCATAAGCAATAATTAAATAATTTATTGAGCAATTTAATAATTTATTGAGCAATTTACTACTCTTTTGTTCTCTACTTCACCCAATGTCAGTCTTACCCCCACCCTTTATTAGAATGACTCTGTCTCTCCAGAGAGAAAAATGAGGAAAGAGGATGGGAAAACAATTTTGCTTGAATGATACAGAGATCATTGCAGAATTATTAAGAATGGCTGCTTTCCAGTGTTAAATTTGCTTTCAGATGGCGATTTTATGGATTCCTCAGATTACCCACTAGAAATTCCTAGTCCATTTTTCAATATGTGGGCAATGCATATTTTTCTCTAGCTGGATCTCTTAGAACATGAACCCATAGTCCCTGAACTTTTCATGGCCTACCCTACACAGACTTTATGTTGTGCACTCATTGTTTTTTTAGGTAGTTTTCTTGGGAGTGACTCAAAACAGCACCAGCATTGCTCTTCTTCACATTTCCAACATCTGAAAAATACTCAGTCTTCCTGCATCTACCAATAGTGGAATGCTATTGACTCTCAAAGTAGCCCTCCTCTACTTTCCTATATTTTAATGGTTCCCAAGCTCTGGAGAATGTCACATGTTTTGTCTCTTCAAGTCCCTTCTTTCACTTGGATTAAAGTGACATGGATTGACCCTCTCCCCTGCCTCAAGGGAGGTAGAAACAAACAACAGCACACCAATAACTATTTTCAAAGAAATATTCTCTACTCACAAACATCATCTTTTAAATATCTTTAAAATATATTCTACAGGGGCTGGGGATGTGGCTCAAGCAGTAAGGCACTTGCCTGGCATGCATGCAGCCTGGGTTCGATCCTCAGCACCACATACAAACAAAGATGTTGTGTCCACCGAAAACTGAAAAATAAATATTAAAAAATTTTCTCTCTCTCTCTCTCTCTCTCTCTCTCTCTCTCTCTTTAAAAATATATATATATTCTACAATTGCTTGGTTTTTGGCCTTTGGGACCTCAAACAAAACTGAGTCAGAAACCTTCCCATTTTGGTATCTGAGTACATCTAAATTATACCATTATTTTATCCTATCCTGTGTTCATAGGGAAAGAGTTAACATGTGAATTATAATTACTATTGAAACTTAATATTGTTCATTTAATCTTAGTGAATAATTCTGATGTTTCTTGTTTTTTTATTTTATTTTTGGTACCAGGGATTGAACCCAGGGGTACTCAACTACCAAGATATCCACATCTGCAGCCCTTTTTATTTTTTATGTTGAGACAGTTTCTGGCTACTTTGCTGAGGGCCTTACTAAATTGCTGAGGCTGGCTTTAAACTTGTGATAGTCCTGCCTCAGCCTTGTGAGTCACTGGGATTACAGGCATGTGCCACCATGCCTGGCTGATAATGTCTCTGTAGCAACAGAAACTCTCATTTATTTAAAAATGTTAGCATTAATACAATTATTTGTTATTGCTTACACATCTTAATGATTCAGGCAGATTAAATCATAGTTCAAATAGACTTCTCAATACATTCTACTTGTTGATTGCAAATAGGTACAAATATAAGAAAGAGAATAGGTCTGGAAGTTGGTTTATTTTTACACTCTCATTTTCCAGGACACATGGTTATTTCCTTGTACATCAAGGCATATTACTATGCCTCTGGTCTACTGGAGATGGTTTTCCTTTCTGTTGTCACATTTACTTTGTCTCCTTGGCACTTCTATGAATTTAGTGCTGAGTTTCACACTAATCACACCATCCATCTATTGAATGACAGTCATACTCCTGCAATAAAACAGTGTAAACATAATGTAACAATGTCAGGTTACCCTATTTCTGTTGTTCATGTGCATTCCAATTTTATGACACTAATGATAAATATTTAATGTTGAAATTTAGAGGAATAATTTGTCACCTCTGGTAAAAATACAAACTTCATTGTAAATAAATATTACTTTCTGGTTCAATGAGATTGAAAATTAGATACATTTGAAAGAACTAACTAAATGTCTGAAAATTTAAGACTTCAACACCACATTAGTTTTAAAAATATATAAAATTACTAAAAGGTCATCACAATGTTCCAAGCATTTATGGAATACTTTTTTACTTTAACAAACAATTACAAAATTAATACCTTTTCATTTAGAAATTAAGATACATAAAATAAAATATAAATGTTACCAAATATGCTTAAAGCTCTTCTCCACTAAAAAAAGTAGCATAACAGCAGCACTTTTCATTCATAAGAATTCCAATTTTGGGGGCTGGGTTTGTGGCTCAGTGGCAGAGTGCTTGTGTAACATATGTGAGACACTGGGTTTGATTCTCAGTACCACATATCAAATAAAATAAAGGTCCATTGACAATTAAAAAATATTTTTAAAAAAGAATTGCAAGTTTTCTATCAAAAATGTTGAAATAGCATAAGGTAAAAATTAACAATTTATTTTGTAAAGCAGTAGTTCTTTGAACAGAAAATTCCTAATGCTCCAATTGCCAGATTTTGCTAAGAGTGTGATAAAATTACTCACTCCACTTAACATCACAGAAATTCCACTTAACATTGCAAAATGCTCTGCTTGCTACTTTTAGTATGACCAGATGATTACAGGATGATAAAATTTCCATTAGCAATGCAATGTAGCAATTGAAGCAAAGGGTCCAGAGGAATTGCATAGAAGATACTTTATCACAGGCATGATCTACTGAAGAAGATACTAAGGTGTGAAAAATGTTAAACAGTGAAAATTGTTAACTATCGTATTAACCCATAAAAGGATTCTAAGTATATAAAATGCAATGCACTATAGGGAACAGAAGATGAGTGTATAACAGGAAGCCCTGGCAAGCAATATAAAAGGCCTGTTATTTACACAAACAGGTGTCATTAAATGGAAAATATATTCCTTTTTATTTTCACCACACTTAGAACAAATAATCATGGATTTTCAAACACGAATGGATATTTTTTTTCTAAAATAAGTGGCTCCTAGAAACCATCTGTAGTTAAGAAAGGAAATTTCCCCAAAGTATGATTAACTGTTTGTAAACTTGTCCTCTTAGAAAAGTATCCAGAAGGTTCCAGGCTGACATTTCATTCCTGGTTTGATTTTTCTTTTTTCATGGAGATATGTGGTGACACGAATAAACTATATTTCTTTGAGACCCTGCAAGACCTAACTTAATTCCTCACATAAGAACAATTTTATCATTTTGAAGTAGAAGACACTAAATAAAAACATGCTAGGAGAAGGGATAATAAGTACCTTTACTTCTAGAGGAACATGAAAGGCTTTGGATAGGAAAGAAAAGTTGGAGAGGGAAACTAGAAGGCACAGGGACATGAAATTGGAGAAGCTCACTTGACCCACCAAACCCGAAGTGGAGCTGAGCAGTAGATTTAGGCAAATGAGAGATTAAAGAAGGATGTAGCAACAGTAAGTTTATTTAGATGTAGATTGCTTAGAACCCACTTATGGCCAAGAATTTCTGACTTCCCTATCACTGAAATAGCTCCTTATAAGCAGTTATATCTTGACATGAAGATCTAACCTCAAACGCTTCTAAACAAAAATACTTCATAGTCCTAAAACCGTGTTGAAGTAGATGTTTCCATAGTGTTTTATGCTTTATGGCCTTTAGGGAATTAGAGTCCACTTTGGCCTCAGTTCATTTAATAAGGGGACTTAAACATCTTTATTTCAAAAGAAACCCACAATTATCCTCAGGAGACAAAATAATAATTTCCCCTTTTGGTGTGAACTTTGGAACATGAGCCCAAACTAAAGGAGATTGAGCACAAGAATAAAACAATAAATTTATTAAAGAGCAGATAACCAGATACCAATCCCAGAAGTTCTTATTTAGGCCATCCTGGGAGGTAAAGTGGTATATATTTGGGGAAAATTTGTACTAATTCTCATATAAGTATCTACTAAGTAAAACAGACGTATTTAAATAACAGAAGCTATTCTGTTTCCATGAAAGTCCATCATAGTTTTAATTCGTAAATGTGGACTCCAGTAAATATACAGAAGTCATATATTAAAAAGTTCACTCATTCATATATTGTAAATAACCATCAGTTATTTTTCTAAAGGTTGTATGTGGTTGTATTCTAGAATGAGTAAGAGATTTAGCTGAAGTTGGCCACAGATCAGATCTTAGGATTTTTACTTTATGTCATTAGAACTACATTTTATTTTTGATCAAACTGAAATATTCACACAGAACCAATTTTAATGTCATGTCATTCGATAATGCTATTAAATGTCCAGTGAACAAAAATGCTGAACTACCTCATCATTTTATTTTGTAATGCAATTATGCAATTCATAGTGTCTCATACTGGCATCTTGCCAACACACTTGGGCTCTAATTAGCACACGGTTAAACTTATTTCAAGGGCTTGTATATTGAAGTTGATGTTATACAATGTAGCTGCAACCATTCTGGCTATGAACAAATGTTACCTAACATGTACTACATGGCCTGTATTAAAATAAAACATTTGATAAGAGAGACAGTGAGTGAGTGGCTTACTGAGATTTGTTGCAATATAAAAATTAAATTAGTTATTTGGTCTCTATTTCTAGATAGGAAACTATAAATTTAGTTTTTATTAATGTGATAATTCTAAAAAAAGGGAATCAATTTTGTAAGAAGAGTGAGATTTAAAGTGCAAAGGGATGCTATCAAAGACTCCAGTAAAGATGATAATCATTTTAATTTTGTATCTGTTAACTGTAAATGACTTATGTTTCAAATATGCATTTCAAATATCAGCCATTTTAACAGTTAACCTTGTCTGCAATATTATTCTGTTTCTCCTTCCATTTCTAGATATTCTCAACAACAGTAAGTTATAGTGATGGCACTTTCTAATTTTTCCTGTCTGAATACCTGGAATATCCTAAGGCTTAGTAAAGTACAGAAAATGTCAAATTTTAATCCAATACCTTTTCATCATAAATACTGTTGGTACAATACCCTGCCAAATAATGTCAACATATTTGATATTTGTTTTCCTTATAGTATTTCTAAATGAGGGTTACCAAGACGTGTGAATTTGTTTTTTAAACTTTTGGATATTTTTTACTGAGATAAAATTCACACAACATAAAACTCATCATTTTAACCATTTTAAAGTGTAAAATTCAATAGTTTTTTGTACAATCAAAAGGTTGTGTAATCATCATCACCATTCAATTCAAGAATATCTTCACCACACTTCCCAAAACTGTCTTCTTACCCCTTGCTTTGTATCATATAAAATGTAATGCATTCTTTGGGATGATTTTAAAAGAAATAATATTTTAAATAACTTTATGTAAGCCTGGAGTTGAGGCTCAGCGGTAGAGTGCTCACCTAGCATACATGAGGCACTGGGTTTGATCCTCAGCATCACATAAAAATAAAAAATAAATATATTGTGTCCAAGAGTGAGTGGAATTGAGCTAGATCAATAGGTTTCCTATGTATTATTACATTCAGATTTTGAAAAATAAGACAAAGTTTGTGCTATAAAATTATTATTTAATGTTTTCATACTGTGGCAAATTTAATAGAACAGATGTGTTATACATTTGCAAACTACCATAAAATTATCTTAATTCAAGAATTTTAGAAGGAGTTAATTCTAATCGTTCAATTTTCTACTCTGATTTACTAAAATTTTGACTATTTTAAGTAAATTAAATATGTAAATAGGTACATTACTTAAGTAAATTTCAGAGGAAAACAATATATTGGATCTTTAAAATTCATTGTTAAACAATTTTGACGGGTATTTTCATTTAAAAATTATTCTTTATGCAGTTAATTTTTTTTCACCTGATAGAAGAAATAGGTTTGAGGAACCAAGGAAAATCTTGCTTTTATATACAGTGCTTTTGCTACCTGTTATGATTTAGATGAGTTGTCCCCCAAATGCCCATGGGTGGGACAATGTAAGAAAGCTTAGATGTGAAACGACTGGGTCATGAGAGACTTAATCTAATCAGTCCATTAATCCTCTGATAGGGCTTAACTGGGTGGTAACCATAGGCAGGTAGGATATGGCTAGAGGAAGTGGGTCATTGGGAGCATGCCTTTGGGGTATACATTTTGTTCATAGTGAGGGAAGTCTCTCTCTGCTTCCTGATGGCCATGTTCTGAACCACTTTCTTCTACCATAGTTTTCTACCATAATGTTCTGCCACATCGTGGGCACACAGCAATGGAGTCAGCTGTCCATGGACTGAGACCTCTCAGAAATCGTGAGACCCCAAATAAACTTTTCCTCACATGACTGGAGATGAAATGGAACAAAAGAACTTAAATAAGGATGGAGGTGACATATTCTGGAAGAGGCAATGGAGTTTAAAGAGGAAGTTGACCTCACCTCCCGACATAAAGTTTTTGAAATATGGGACACAGAATGGTCACCTCATAAGAAGATGGCACATACTTTATAGGAAAGCATGGAGGGTAGTCATGGAAGGGGCTTTCCATATGCTTACATGCATATTTTAAAAAAATTCAGTATCTGTGTTTGCCCATAGACACTGTATATAAAGATAGGTATGTACACATAGGTGAAGATAACCAAATTAGTAAAATATTGGCAGCAAAAACTTTTGAAAGTTAGCATTATCGTGAAAATTTTCCCTCTGTTTTAAACCATCCAGGTGGTTTAAAATGAGTGTCTATTTTTTTATAACCAGAAAAACAATGCAAGGGTTTGTTTTTTTGTAAGATTATTAATATCCATAGTGATATTATGAACAAAGATTTATTCTAACTAAATGAATTTGGATGTTGATTACATGAGGAAATGTGATAAATATAATCCAAATAGAACAAGTTAATATGTGCATGAAAATTCTCAGGAAATGTATTATGTTAATACTTAGATTTGCAAAATAACTCAAATTGTTTGCATCTTTTGTTTATCCTAGTTTTACCCTTTTAAATACTACCAGTTTCCAAAGTTCTTGATGATTTAAATATGCTAAACCATCTTTCAGATAATAAACATGACCAGCCCACTTCAGGTGCTTTATAAAAACATTTTCATTCTTTATGATCATCAGGATAGAGATATAGATGTTCTGTAATTAATGGAAATAACTCATTAAACTCAAACTAGATGTTGTAATTAAGTGACTCCAAAGTACTGAGTGCTAATGAACATAACTTATTACAGAATTAACCCAGAAATTGAAAACTTGTTATTCCTGACCTTAGCTATCATAACATCTGGATGAGAGAATTTTTCTATTCCATCATAAATTTCCTACACTCCTTTCCATGCATAACTTCTATATATTTTTTAGTGTCAACTAAATTAACTCATCCTAGATTTACTTTTCCTTAAAATATTTTTAAGGGAACCACAATGCATCAGAATTTTAATTCATATTTTATAATATATGACTTGCTCAGAATAATGTAATTAAACTAATGGATCACAGAAGCAGGGAGTTATCCCAACAGCTAAAAGCAGTCAATTATTTTCTATGATCTCCTCCTCCTTTATCAACCAAATTCTGAATTCTAATAATTCATCTTGTATCCATGATTCAATACATGTCTCAAATACACTCTAACTATCACCAGTTCATTGAATTTTACAACAATTATTCTATTAACTCACATATATTAAGACACAGAAGTATATACTAGCCAGATTTTTTATAATCATAATTATTTGAAGGAAGCAATTCACTAAGGTTTTAGTGATTTCATTAGCCTCCTCAAATTAATTAATGGTTGCTTCCTTGCCATTTGTTTGTTCTTAATTTGGGGAAAGATTCCATAATAGTCCTCATACTTTTTTGAATTCTATTATATTCTTCATATTATTCTTTTCTGAATAAAGAATCATTCAACTTTCAAACATTTCAGGAGGTATTGTTGCTGTCATGATGAAAAATTTCTGATTCTATTCATATTGTTCCTTCATAATATGCCTTCAATTCCTGTGTTGCCCCTTTCTCCTAATATGAGAATCCTCTCTTTTGTCAGTTCTGAAAAATATTAAGCAGTGATTGGAAGATTTTTGTAATTTGAGCAGAGTGATGATATGTTTATTAAAATGCTTCACTGAATGTTTCTGCTATCCAATGCCTTGCTGTAGTTGTTTAATCAGTGGGCTAAGAAACTTCTTTTTTTTTGTCTTCTAGTTAATACACAATCTTTAGAAGAGCACTATAACCCAGTTGATATGATATTAGCCTGTGGGACCTGAACAGAGGGCTCAGTCATGCAAGACTTTCACCTACAAAACTATGAAATAAGTGGATGCTATTTAAAGCCATTTAGTTTGCCCTCAATTGGTATGGAAGCAAAAGAAAGTCAACAAGTATGTGTGACTATTTTACATGACTTAAAGTTTTTTAGCAGAACAAATACTAATTCTACATTTATTTAAAACATGGTAGGATTAACTAAAACTTCTAATTGATCCCCTGGATTTAAATAATAATTACCTTTATCATGTACAATGTTTTCTTCACAGACATCACTGTCATTGATATCACAAAATCAAAGTATTATGTTGGTTTTAGCAATGATTCCAGAAGGCAAATGGAGAAAGAAAATAAGAAATACTACTTTAACAAAAGCTATGGATGGTCTGCCCTTGTGCAGATATCATGTTCTTGTGCTGTGTCCCCATCCTCTGGGTGAGCATGGTGGAGCGTCTGTAATATTTTTTAGCAAACTACCGTTGGGCTACAGGAGCTTAAAATCAGAAGAGCCTGAAAGTTAATGGTGGTCCCTGCAGCAGGCCCATAATCAATATCTGTCTGGTGTGGGAGTTTCAAATCCCAGCTTTTTTGCTTCAAACTCAAAACAAAACCAAAACAAACAAACACTGTTTCAGTTCCGGAGAACACTATAAGATCAGGCTGAAGCTAGGACTTTGACTTATATCCCACACTTTTTTGGGGTGATTGAGTCTGCTTCCTTGCTGTGGTTGAATGTGGCCTCTCTAAAATTCAGGTGTTGTCAAAGTAGTGTTATTAGGAACTTGGGCCTTTATGATGTAATTAGGCTACAAGGACTCCTCCTTTTTGAATGGGATGAGGCACCCTCATAAGTATACTTGACAGGGTGAATTTGTTCCTTTTTTTTTCCTTCCAACTTCTTCCATGTGAGGACCCAGTGTTCCCCTCCTCCAGAGAGGAGGACGTAGCATTCAGGATGCCATGTTGGAGGCATAGAGGAGCCCTTATTAGATGACAATACAATCTCAAATTTCTCAGCCTCCAGAATTGTGAAAAATAAAATTGTGTTCTTTTAATATTATCCAGTCTCAGGTATTTTGCAGTAGCTGCATAAATAGACTAAGGCATTCTCCTACCCCCTCATTTATTTATTTTTTTTCTGGAATCATTTCTTTAATATAGCACATTTCCATGAGTCTTTATATAAAGTGTTAGAGTCTGTAAACAAGTCAGGATGGCACCTGGCAAATGTTAGAGTCTGTAAACAAGTCTGGATGGCGCCTGGCATTTTGCCAGAGGGAGTGGTTTGTGAAGTAACGCCAGCGAGCCATTAAGTGTGGGGATTCCTTATTGGTTGACTGCTGTATCTAGTTTATGTTAATTAGATAAGCTGTGTGGAATGTATATATACCCCTCCTGTCCTACAATAAACGGCTCCTACTCCTGCTGTATCAACATACAAAAGTTGTTCGTCACCCCCCAGCTATTTTGCTGCAGCTGGACTGCGACAATAAAGGTTGATTTTACGGACAACTCCACCCAAGACAAATGCAAAGTGAATAAAAAAGATGAATTAGCAATTCATTAATTTACAAAAAGTTAAGGAACTAATGAAAGTAAATGTGAAAATGTAATTTTATTCTATTAAGAGAATGAAATGGGAATAAACATAATATTCTTTAAAAAATATTTTCTTGAAGATTATCACATTTGATTTCAGATGCTCCTGGGAAAAGAATAATTGACAAACAAAAGAATAATTGACAAGGGCTGGAATTGTGGCTCAGTGGTAGAGCACAGGCTGGACCTGGGTTCGATGCTCAGCACCACATAAAAATAAAGGCATTGTGTTGTGTCCATCTACAAAAAATATTCTCTCTCTCTCTCTTTAAAAAAAAAGAAGAATTGACAAACTAATATACTTACATTCTTCTGTAAAGCACATGATACAGAAATTGTACAAGTTATATAATACAGACAGGGACAACTCATGTATCAGAATCATTAGTATTAGGATATATTAAAACAGAAAATGGAATTGCAGTTGGCAATATTAATTATGGTTTAATAAAAATATTTCCCAGAAAATATATGGTACTTTATTCAGGAACATTCCCTATGCCAATCCAGGCAAGAAGGATGATTTGATGCAGATATTGATGAAAATGATGGGAATAGACAGTACTACTCACGTCAGGCCCTGTACTAAACACTTAACATTCACTTATTTTTATTTCATAAATTGTCTCAACAACTCTTAGAGATTTTATACTATTATCTTTCTCAACCTTTATTTATGATACTGAGTCTTGAAAAACTCAGTCATATAATTAGAAAAAGAAAAATAAAAAGAAATCACAATTAGAAAATAGGACTACGTACATTCAAGTTCACCCTGTCTGAAATAATGCTAATAGTGCATGGGAGTGGTTAGTCTGTAGTTCTATCTTACTAAAGATGTGCTCAAATCTAGAACTATGGATAAAGCTATATCAACAATGATGAATTTAACTGCTTAAGTCCTAAGTTTTGAATTCTTTAAGTATTTCAATAAAATTGACAGAGGTATATTAAAATAGGTAAGAAATCATAGTCTAGAGATTAGTATATTATTATATTAATATTGTTATATTACCTTACTATAGTATAGTTATACTCTTCTTATTCTATAATTATATTGCATAATTAGATTATGTTTTATATACTATATCTACATTTTTATAGATGTTTCACATCTGGTAAAATGGGACCAAAAGGATTAAGCACTTTAAAACTTTTTCATTAAAATTGTAATTATGTTATTAAACAAAATACATTTTAATAATTTCTAAGTGTTCCATAATGTGTAATTTACATTTCATATTAGAAAATAGTTTTTAAAAGCCTTGGTGCTAGAAGCTATAAATATTTTCCTGGGTTCTCAGAAAGAAATACATTTGATTTTAGATGCTGCCCAGAGTAAATATTAGCTAACATAATTAAAATTATCTTGATAAAATGTATTTATGGAGAATATGATAAATTCTTATCGAGCTGGAATGTTTATAGTTTCAAACAGTTAAAAATATTGGGGCTGGGGTAGTGGCTCAGTGGTAGTGCCCTTGACTCACTTGTGTGAGGCACTCGGTTTTATTCACAGCACCACAAATAAATAAATGAATAAAATAAAGGTCTATCAACAATTTAAAAATATATTTAAAAATTATACTTTGAACGCTAAAGAGCATTATAAAATGTGACATTAAAACAGAAATCCTCATGTCACCACACACACACACACACAAAAAAAAAAAAAAAAAAACAGAAATCCTGGCCAATTTTTATGTCATGCTTCAGATATAAATTCTATGTGCAAAATACTGATATTTAAGTGAAAATTTTAAACAATAATTATAATGAATACAAAAGCATAAATCAAATGTACTATTTTTATCCTTTCCCAGACACACCCAACTTAGTTGTAAATTTTTAAAGCCCCACTCCAATTTTTTAATTTTTTTGAACTTACAGAAGAATCGAAAAATTAGAACAATAAACAAACATCCTGCACAAGTTTACCAATTAACATTGAGCCATACCTGTTTTCTCTCTTCCTCTTCATCATCATTTCTTTTGTTTTCAATTTATTTTCTTAAAGTATATTCATGTATGCACACACAAACACATACAAATTCATATGTAAATATTTGCTATCTTTCAAAACAAAAATTCTATCATATAATAACAATGCCATCATCACAACTAAGAATTTCACAATGAAACAGCAACTTTATCTAATTTATAGCCCAACCCTAAAGTCTCAATGTTGTCAGAGTCAAAACTGGGATTGTTCATTGAACTTGTTCTCCTTTTAACCAGTACAGCCTTCCAGCTTTGTCTGATCCTTCATGGCACTGAATTTTTTTTTAAAGAGTTGAAGCCCAGCTAACTGATTTCTCTGATTGTCCTCTCATGACTGGATATAGTTTAAACATTTCTGACTAGAAAAAAAAAAATCATATATGTCTAAGTATAGTTCTCATCTTGTCCCATCAGGAGGCATAGCAAGTCAGAGTGGCATGTTATTAGTGGTGAAGATTTTGGTCATTTGGTATTGTGGGGTCCACCAGGTAACTTCCTGTTAAAGCTGCTTTTCCTCCTAGGTAACCAATAAGTATCTCAAAGTAAATTTGAGTTTGTATGAGCCTCTCCCAATAATACTGCAGATTAAATGTTTGCTTTCTGTGTGGGCTATGTAAAGCCTATTGGAAGGGCTCCTTCAAGCATTTAAGCCAGTGGATCTCAGGGCTGAGAACTACTGAACCAGGTCCCGGAACCAAAAGGTGGAGTGCAAGTCAGCAGCATAAGATGAAAAGGAAACCAAATGTCTTTTGCAGCCCTATGAGGAAATGAAGGTGTTGTTTTATGTATTATTATAAATTTCCAGAATCAGTAGATCTTCATTTAAATTAATCAGTAAGAATCTAGTATCATTCTTTTATGCAAACTTTGGTCTGTGCATGCTGTCCTCTGAAACCACAGGAAATCAACACTTCTACATTTTTCCAAAGGATGCCCCAAAATATATCAGTCTTTTAGAACCACAAGAAACTAAGAATTATGCTACAGTTGATCTGTTTCTATTCAAATCAATTATCCTTATGTTAATAGTTTTAGTATGATGCATCCTTTTTTAATAACTTCATTTCCAAACATTATATTAATCTTTTGTTGATTCACATTTCATAGGATTTGAGTTAGTCCATCCAAAAAAATCATTTGGCTAACTTCTGCTAGAAATTTAATGACAAGAATCTGTTGACTTCTAGTATAAATCAGTACACAATAAATATCATAGTTCTATCATCATGATGATTCTAAAAATATATTTTATAATGCTTGTGCTTTTACACAATGAATGCTCTCAACCTCCTTTTAAATTCAGAAAACTAGGATTAAAAACTTCCACGTCTTAGCCTTTTTATTCTTGTTTTCTTATACAAATAATGTAAGAAAAATTAAAGCAGAATTCAAATGTATTTCAGATCACATCAATAACCAATGAGTTTTGAGTGAAATTCAAGAGCTCTATAAATCAGTAAATCATTTTACATTGCTATTAAGAAATTCTGATTTATTTGCTTCATTCGTTTCTAAAGAATTTATCAATTCTAGTGTATTGTTCTAATGTGTATATAAATCTTATATAAATATGGTAATAGAGATATCAATATTTTCTTTGAAGGAAATGTATCATAAAATTAATAAGTAATCTGTGGGTGAACATTGAGACTACATGAACATCCCTTTCCTCATTAACCTCTCACCTGGAGGCTATAAAAACTTTTGTTGTTGCAACATGTAAGAATATCTCAACCCTTGTGAGGTTGTCATGATTCATTTCATTAGCTGGTAATAAAGTACCAGAGATTTTTGAAGGTTGTATTTGTTTGTAATGAGTTAAATCTGGCTCAAATTTTTGGAGAATGTTGCAACTCTCCAGAAATATTGTATTGTATATTAATACAATAATCCCCCTTTGTCCCTGCAGATTCTGTAGCCCGAAAATATTTAAATAAGTCCTAAGATAACTTTTAATATAATATAGTACTATAATTGTTCTATATTATTTTATCTATCTATCTATCTATCTGTTTATTTATTGTGAGCCATGATCTCCTTATGTTGTCTGGGCTGATCTCAAACTCCTAGGCTCAAGTGATCCTTGCACCTCAGCCTCCAGAGTAACTGGGACAAAAGGCATGCATGTACTACCACACCTGGCTTGTTTACTTTTTTTTATTAGTTATTGTTGTTAGTCTTACTAAGCCTAATTTCTAAATTAAACTTTATTGTATGTTTGTATGTAGGAAAAAACAGTACATGTAGGACTCAATTCTATCTGAGATTTCAGGTATCCACTGGAGATCTTAGAATGTATCCTCCATAGAGACATCTTGGGGACTACTTTATCCTTATGATGCTTCTTGGGAGTTAATACTATTTCCTGCTACAAAAAAAGATGCTTCTGAATATCACAAATCTAATTATGGGTTATGTCTGAAACTACAGTGGCACTTATTGATCTATAAGAAGGCTACAGGCATCTAAAAGATTTTTAAATGTTATGTTGAATGATATGAAACTGATAACTACAAAAATGGAAATTTATTTGATAAAGCCCAATACATTTGTCTTCCCAATTTTAATGCACACATTTACTGATACACATGCACCTGCCCCCCCATCATTCCCTCCACTGCCAGCTCAAGCCTAAGCATAAAATACTCTCAATTCTATTTCACAGTTCCCCCTACTGCTAGATTGTAGGAAAGAAGTCAATGGTTGCTATAAAATATGAAAGCATACAAAAATATCCAAATGGAGGGTGGGGGCAAAAAAACCCATAACCTAAAGTTAATCGATCAAATATATATATATTTTTTTGTACTGGGAATTGAACCCAGGGGTATTTAATCACTAAGCCACATCCCCAGTCCTTTTTATCTTTTTTTTTTAAATTTTGAGATAGGGTCTCACTAAATAGCTTAGGGCCTCACTAAGTTGCTGAGGCTGGTTTTGAACTTGTGATCTTGCCTCAACCTCCCATGTCACTAGGTCAATCAAGAATTTTTAAGTACACAATAGAGTACAACCAATGAAATACTAATAATATGTTTAGGAACCACAATTCTGAAAATAAATTACACTACCATATGTAAGACATTACAGAAAATATATAAAGACTCCCTGTTAATCACTTCATTCATTACCAGAGGAATAATAACACTCTAATCTCAAGTCTCTTAACTAAATCTTTCTCCATCATTAAGTGAAATTAGGACAGTTTTATTCTTGCCTTCCAAAATTATGTTAGGGATAGAATTTTTAAGTTTTAAATTAAATTTCTATGATAAATTGCTTTGTAAATAAGGTATTTTATTAATTTTCAATGGTATATGAGGTACATGAAATACTACCAAATATATTCTACATACCAAAAATTATGGTGTTATGGTGTATATATATGATCTTAACAAAGGTTCTGTTCCAATGTGTATTATTGGAAAATAGATCTTATGTTCAAAAAGCAGTTCTATTGAAACTGACTTTAATACATAGAGACAGGAACAGATCAAGAAAATGAGCAGCACTTTATGATATAGTTTCTAGAAACAAGTCTCCTTAGTCTTCATATGGTTGTTTGTTTACACCTTTCTCCTCAAGATTGCTATATCCAAAGTGACATGTTGGCAAACTGTCTATGCCTATATATGGGTAAGAATTTTATCATGTAAATTGCTTTGGAGAAATGATCTATAATTTTATCAGGCTGAATAAAGTGAAAAACAGGTGAAGAAGAAAAAAACACTGAGGCAGTCCTTTGAAATTGTTCGTCATTGTGAAAACCACTACTACCATCATCACCAACAAAAACAAATGCTTATTACTATTCATAAAGTTTTAAGGAAAGAGTTAAAAACATTTTGAATGACTATACTTGCTTAAGGGAAGGTTATTACAGAAAACAAACTTTCTTCAGCAAGCTTTCTAATGCAGCTTATACAATCTACACCTATACAAAAATTTCTTAATTTAATAACTGGTAACAAGTTTATTTGTATGTAACTTTATACACAAAATAATTAATCATTACATTTATTTAAACGTTTAGTGTTTACCATAACTAGTAGATAATTGATTAAGTCAATTTATAGGACAAGTAAATTTTAGTTCTGAGAGTGTAATGTTTATATTTGTGACAGTATAGCTCATCCATGATGTTTCAGCATGCAAAGAATATCTCTATCGTGTGAGATGAGAAAAAGTTGTTTTGTTAGTTGTTATAAATTTGTAGAATTTCAACTTACTGATTTTTAACAAATCAAAAAGATGAGTTTATCTCTAATATGTAATTTTTACTCATCTGTTTTTCAATATCCTTGAATGAAGGGTACAAGAAGTGCAGTTAGAGATATTCTTCCAGACATTATAATAATACGGACTAAATGTTATCTGCAGACCAAAATGCCACTGTTTTTTTTAATAAAAATGAGCATTCCTAAACTCATTGTAAATGAACTAATTTAGTACCCTACTTTGATCCCAATTTACCCAAGTCCAGGCAAGTGTTTATCTTCATTATGGGAGAATAAGATCTGAGAATTCTTCTTCAGGCAATATCAGAGTTTCATGAATATTCAGCATGAACAGAACTATATGCTCACTCATTAAAATATAGAATGTATGTTATTTCACATTAATTGTATGATTTGTTAGATCACCTAATAGTTTAGTAAGATAAGCAGAGACTGCAATTTCAATGAAACATTTGAGAAATCTGAAAATCTCTCTTAAGGCATACTTTTACTATTTTAAATCATTATCTTTGGTTAAAATCTATTAATACATATTTTCTTTTCAAAAAGATATACCTATGGGAAAATTCTATAATCTGTTGTTAACACAGTTTAAAATATAATTTTAAGGAATAAATTGTGGAAAAAATGAAAAATTTTGATTCCCTAAATATACTAAACACACACACACACACACACACACACACACACATATATATATATATGCATAAATACTATAAATTCATAAACACTTAGGATCAGAGGTTGAACTCAGTGGTAGATCACTTACCTATCAGATGTAAGGTTCAAGTCCCTGGGTTTGATGCCCAGAAACACACACAAAAATTTATTGATAGGCCCCACCAGGCCTGGAGCACACATCTGTAATTCCTGTGGCTGGGGAGGCTGAGACAGGAGGATCGGAAATTCAAAGCCAGGGCTGGGGATGTGGCTCAAGCGGTAGCGCACTCGCCTGGCATGCATGTGGTCCGGGTTGGATCCTCAGCATCACATACAAACAAAGATGTTGTGTCCGCCGATAACTAAAAAATAAATATTGAAAAAAAAAAGAAATTCAAAGCCAGCCTTAGCAAAAGCAAGGCACTGATCAGCTCAGTTAGACCCTGACTGAAATAAAATACAAAATAGGGCTGGGAATGTGAGTCAGTGGTCAATATTAAATGCATTTAATAATGAAATTACAGACCAGTTTCCATATCTCTCTCTCAGATTTTCCTCTCAGAGTCAGGGAGGAAAACAGAGAGAGGAGAGAGACAGATGATTATAAAATTCTACAAAGGAAGACATACATATTAAGTATTCAGAAAAATATTCAGATCATTTCAACAGAATAAAAAGTACTGTGTTAGGCCCCAAAGAATATAACTTCTACATATGGTAGATTTCTCTGGTAATGCAATCAGACTTATAATGACTAATAAAGCTAAGTTGAAAAATTATTTGTAAAACTAAGAACTATGATTTCTAAGGATGCTATTTTGCTTCTGTACATCTTTAATATTAATCCCATATAATTCTCAGCAGAGGCAATAGGCATTAAATATATTATGTGTATCAATATCTGGTACCTGCTGGTAACCAAAAGCTAAAATCCCCACTGACGACATGAACCCATATAAACACAGCAAGCTCATATTCATTAAACCATTACTTAGAAATGTGTTTGTACTTGTTTCAGAAAGACAATCACAAAGTAACCAAAACAGACTAGATAATTTTTATGGATTATTTTAATTTTATGTCTTAGAAATTTCAGGATATTTTAAATGAGCATTAAAAATATATAAAGAAGAGATAGTTATGCATCAAAACACCTGACATTAATCTTTTGTAATGCAGAGTTCTTTTTATTTTTTTGTATAAAGATGGTAACATGGATTACATTTAGAACTGACTTTACAAGTCATTCAAAGAGGCTATCAACATTGTGTCATGATGAAATTCTCTCTGATAGAATCCTTGTTCCAAATGTATTTCCTCCACCATCTGGTCAAATCCCCTAAAATTCTCACCATGAAATGTGTATTCTGTTTGGTTAGGGCAAGAATAAATGAAGCATAATTTCTTGTTCACTATAAATTATTAGCATGGAAGCTAAATGCTGACACTTAAGCCAGGGAACAGTTACTAGAGAATAATAGAACTACAATGAAATCATCACAGGCATTTAAGAAGCCAGGAGATGATGTAGCATCCCTTCCTTCCTTCCTTCCTTCCTTCCTTCCTTCCTTCCTTCCTTCCTTCCTTTCTTTCTTTTTCTTGTACTAGTGATTGAGTTTAGGGCACTCGACCACTGACCCACATCCTCAGCCCTATTTTGTATTTTATTTCAGACAGAGTCTAACTGAGTTGATCATCACCATGCTTTTGCTAAGTTTGGCTTTGAATTCCTGACCCTCCTGTCTCAGCCTCCTGAGCCACAGGGATTACAGGTGTGTGCCACCAGGCCTGGCAGGGCCCATCACTTCTAATTATTGACCATTGACTATTCTTAATCAATACTACATTATTTTGTCAATGTCAGGAGTCAATGAAATCCATCTAAAACATCTCTTCTCAACGTCAATAATACATTTTTAAAAATACTTTTATTAGTTGTTGATGGATCTTTATTTTATTTACTTATTTATATGCAGTGCTAAGGATTGAATCCAGTGCCTTGCACATGCTAGGCAAGCACTCTACCACTAAGCCACAACCCCAGCCCAATAATACATTTAATAGTGAAATTACTGACCAGTTTCCGTCTATGAAAGTGGTTCACAAATTCTAGGCTATAGATCTCTAAGAAGCAGTTGAGGTTCCACATGTACTTGAGAACAGTGTTACAGTCAGATAAGTAATTTTTCTAACACATGCTTTTGAACATGATCTTGCCAACTGATGTTGGCACCTTCTCTCATGGTTCATAAAATAAATTTTACTTTAGATTGTTGCTTAATTTGGAGTAATTTTTTGCCATAGGTTTTATCAAACAACACAGAATAAAATGAAAAGACACGAGTTTCAAGTGTCAGGTAATGGGTTTGAGGTTTGAAGTGTTTGTAGAACTTGTAAAACATGAAACCAATCCTTTTCAGACTGAATATAGGCTAAAATGGAGCCCATCAGGATTTATCAAGTTTATTCAAGGTGGACATAAAGGTCATTTAGATTGGAAGGAAGGCAGGTATCACTGCAGGAAAAGTTCTGAACTACCTTTTGCATTTTAGTAGCAGAGAAATAAACTCAACTTCCTTCCATCAATGCTTTTTTTCCTGTATACTTTTCTAGTAGTAACAGGAAAGCAGCATGTCTTGCAAGACACTGGAAAAGGTCAGATTCCAATATCTACAAACACTTACGTGCTTACTAAAAAATGCAGTTGAAGATTGATTCTCACAGTTACAGAGGACGTGTTTTTAAGATCATGGAGATAACATTTGCTGCTGGTCTTGGGAAACTGGAAAATAAAACCTTTAAAACATAACCAACTCTAGATCTGAGAGTGAAGAGGATAATAGTGAAGAAGTGAGGAAAGAGGCATCAAGGAGAATATAAAATATAATCAATTTCATGGACAATTCAATAAATTGACTGATAAGGTTTGGAGTTTTACTAACCACTACAAAGGGTTATATTTTGGAGAGTAGTAGAAATAGTGCATTTTATTAACTAATAAAAGAGAAGAAATACTCCATTAATCAAAGCAAATCAATGAGAAAATCCTGGTATATTTGAAGCCATGTACTAGGTAGAACTAGAAACTGACTTTCATTACCAAGGCTTAAATATTTTTTATAAATAAACTTTTAATATGCTCACAGCAAGCTATAGAGATTGATACACAAGTGCAATGTGGCCCTGCCTACATGCACATAAAATGCTTTTTAGTACTCTTTCTTGTAAAAGGATTTTAGACATCTAACACTGCCATTAGTCGCCATGTTCTATCAAGAACTCTATCAGAAATCACTCCTTTCTAATCCATCCCCTCCTCTTAAGTCTACCATCACCTCTGTACTTCTGTACCCTGGCATATCATTAATCATTTTTATTTCCCAGCGATAGGTGTTACTTATTTACAAGTCTTTCTACTTCTGTCCTTTGTCCTTTCACAATCACCTTGCACATAAATATCTCATATTTTCCCTTTTAAATCCAAGACCAACACACAGTACTTGGAAGCTATGACAACTTGGATTGAAGATAGATGGATGACTGGGTAGGTGGGAAGATACATGGATATATAAAGAGTTTGACATTTTCGTTCAAGATACATTTGAACTCCAAGAAAAGACTGCTTTGTAACCATCATCAGAGATCTAAAAAGTGAGATATTTATTCCTAAACTTGAGGTCATCAGAAATAGAAAGAGTCTGTGATATTAGGAGTTTATTACAGATTGATTTCTGTGTAAGAAATAGGAAACAAGCAGAATTGGTTAAGAGTAAGAAGTAAAACAGCTATGCGGGCCCCATGAGGACTTGGCCAACATAACTGCAACTCTAGATGATACTTTAGAATTTCTGGCATTAGGCTGAAATGGATGAGCCTCTACACTCTGCCTTAGTCAGCTTGGAGATACAAGGACCTGTTGGAGTATAACCTCAGTCCAGGAGGCTGCATGGCTGGGGCACAACCTCAGACCAAGTGGCTGAAGCAGGTATTGTAGTAGCTGCCAGGTAGAGGCAGTCACCTAAATACAGTCCACATAGTTGAGCAGCATGTCTTACCTTGAAAGGGTATTAGGAAATATAATACCACGTCTTCCACGTTAATCACAACCCACTTTGATCTTGATTTATAAATCAGAAACAAAATATATCAGAAAGATGATAACTTATCATATTGAGCCATACTATATGCTAACCTCAATCTTTTTGTGTACAATAGGCAGAGCAGATAGAGACGTGTTGGTCAGTATACCATGCAGACAGCTCCGTTAAGTAAGAACCTGGGTGGCTATTCAGTGACTTCACATCCTTCCCATGTCTGTGAAACTCATTGTAAGGCATGGCTTCTTGCTGCACTAATCAAAATTCCACTGAATGTAAATCATGAAATACCCTCTTTAGTCAAATATATTCATGTCTAGCTCTTATTCATAGGTCATTGTTCACTGCAAATGTCACCTATCATTCACCTATAACAGTAAGTATTATTTGTATATTTAATGACTAGGGTGATCCAAAATGGCATTTACAACTATGATTTCATTAAGTGAGAGACAACAAAACAAATAGATAATACTTTTATTTTTAAAGTAAGAGCAGGAATAAGCACTGCAAGAGTCTTCAAAATGATATTAATCTTTAAATAAAATCCAAGCATTTAAATAATGAATTTGAGTCTTCTGAATTTCTGAAACAATTTTATTAAAGCACTTTCTATATTGATTTCTGTTCCATTGGAATACAGAAAATGTTCAGGTTATAGATAAAGGTCAAACAAAATTAAATACTGAAATTAAATAAAGCTAAGAGTATTAAATTAAGAGAGTTAAATATACTGAATTAAAGCAATTAACAGAATGGGAGAAATACAGGTAGTTTTATATTGGATGTAAATTTATAAACAGAACAAAATATTTCCATTACTTCTATCTTTATTTTTAGCCTGAAGGAAGTAAATAAACTTTGATTTCCTGTAACACCCTTAATGAGCCTAAAGAACAAAGTTGAATTTCTCTAATGTGAAATTCCCAACATTACAGAAAACAATAGTTATAGAAACCTAGTGACTACAAAATTTATACCATGTTGTGATAGGGAAGGGATACACAGTGGACTCCTGGGGCATCTGTAGTATGCAATTTTCTGACTAGAGCAGTGGATAAAAGAGAATGCACTTTACAATGATTTCACAGTACATTTCTAACTTGCTTTTCATTTAAAACATAATGTATGGTTTAATCTCCATTGAAACATCAAAGTTTTAATATGTATGTAATGAATTTTATGCCACATGGCATATCATGTTTTAAAAATAATTTTATACAATTGTTTAGTAAATGGATTAGGTAATTGCAACACAATTATGGTTGCTAAAACTGCTTCCCATGGTGTTAAAGGTTAATAACACTGAAAGCACTATACATGGAAATTGATTTAACAATTAAATAAATGGATGGCATATAACAGATATAGGTTTCTCACTGTTGGATTGGAATGTTTCATACAGGAAAGAAGGGAATGACAGACTTATCTACATGGTATTGAATTAGAATTGAAGATGCCAAAATTAACTCATGTTTAATACGGAGGCAGATGTATGCATACAGAAGTATTTATAAGTATATGAATATGCAAGGATTAGCATTTGCACATATATTTCCTTGTTCTGTCAACTTAGAAAATCTAAAAGCACCAGTAACAGTGAACACACCTAAGTATCCATTTTCCAACAAATAATACCTTTTTCCAATAAAAGGAATCAGATCTCCTTAGAGAATGGCTGATGCTAGGACCAGAACAACTTGTAAGATGAACAAGGAGTACCTTATAGTGATAGAAAGTAAGAAGATATTTTGAAAATAACCTCAAAGAATATTATAAAAAATACAGAAGACAGTCTTGGAACAGTTTCCAATGGTCAATGCTGAAACAATTTGATCAACAACATAAAGAAGAATAGGATTATAACTTGTCATAAAATAAGTATCAGAACCCACAGGAATATAAATAATTTGAATAAATAAAAGTAAACAGAAGAGAATAGGCAAATCTTCCTTGAAGAACACTTCCAAATAATATACGTAAAGAGCCCTCTGAACATAGAGATACTGTTTGGTGGCTATCTCTGCCTGTGCTATAATAATCATGTAGCCAAGTTTCTCATATATATGATGAGTTTCTTGGGTGCACTAAACCATTTAGAAAGCTGATGAAGGAAATGCATCTTCAACCAGAAGAATGATATAACTGATCTCATCAGAAATGATGTCTTCTATGAGATTGTTATCAAAATGAACACTAAACAAATTCATGCAATGAAAATCCTCAGTGTACTGACATTGCTTTAAAAAGCAGAAAATTTTCATTTCCGGAGAGAACTTGAGAATGCAGTAACACGTTGCCCAAAGCACAGAGATTCTGTACTTAGACTGAAAGTATTAGAAAAGCAGTAGACTCCTGAAGTACTGAATTTTGCTGCTAATGGGAATCTGAGTCCTTTCACATTCAGAAACCCTAAAATGCCACATCCAAGAACTCAAAGATGTCCATCAGTAGGGAAAGTTGGCCCTCCAGGTGTTCTCACAGCTCAGTGAATACATGGTAGAATCCGGCTTCCAGAAGTAAGTTTTCTGAAAGTTTAGTGACAAAAACTGATGGGTGAAAGTGGTTATGATTGACTTCATAGAGCAGGAAATTCTCAGTTCTGGGGTTTTCAGGAAAGAGCAAGAAGGTCAAATTAAGGATACCATTGCTGAGCTTGAGGACCTCATGATAAAGCAAGGAGACCAGAAATCAGGTGCCACCTGAGAATGATGGGAAATTTCAAAAATAAAAACTGAACTTGAGAACAAAATCCTTATTTCATGAAGAGAAATGTGTTGAACACGAAGTCTCCCATGTCTTAAAAGAGAAAGGAAAGAAGGAAGGAAGAAAGGAAAAAAGGAAGGAAAGAGGGAAGAAGTGAGGGAGGGAGATATTTCAGAAAGACATCAGCAAAAATAGACATTATAGTTGAAAGAGAAATTATAAAAATAAATAGCATAATGAAATTTAATAGGCAGGAGACATGATAAAAGATATATATATCTACATCCATATGGAATAAAGTATATGAATAAGAAATAGCAATACTATTTGAAGGAAACAAGAAACGAACTGGTGAAAGTTACACACTTTGTTCTGTTGCAGATAAATTAAAAGCTCAAAGAAAATATGAAGATGAGTTTAGG
Organism: Marmota marmota marmota; assembly: GCF_001458135.2. Taxonomy (NCBI): domain Eukaryota; kingdom Metazoa; phylum Chordata; class Mammalia; order Rodentia; family Sciuridae; genus Marmota; species Marmota marmota. The sequence continues at coordinate 24,148,561 of NW_026000249.1, forward strand.
GTTTTGGCAGCCAAGAGTAGGTGGCCTGATGGAAATCTTAACATGCAGAAGCTATTCAGTGGGTCAATGATGAAAAAGATTCCCCCAGGTTATTTTCAAGCTCTTATTTCTAAAATGATCAACCTCAATCTGCCCAGCAAAGAAAATAATTAACACAGTGAAGAGATGGCATACAAAATGGGAGAAAATCTTTGCCAGCTACTTTACCTATAGAGGATTAATATCCAGAATAAATAAAGAATTCAAAAAACCTAAATACCAAAAACAACCCAGTCAATAAATAGACAAATTAAAAGACTCTTTTCAAAAGACGTACAAATGGCCAGTAATTATATGAAAAAAATTGTTCAGTATCATTATCCATTAGGGAAATGCAACTCAAAACTACATGAGATTCCATCTCACCTCAGTCACAATGGCTATCGTTGAGAATATAAAAGCAGGGAACTGAAATGGAGCAAAATATATTCCATGCATGTATGATTATGTCAAAATGAACCCCACTATTATGTATAACTATAATGTACTAATAAAAACATTTTTAAAAGAATACAAAAAACAATAAATGCTGCACAAGGCTGGGGGTTGGGAGGAACACTTATGTGTTGCAAAGACATTGTTCCTAAATTTGGACGAGTACTTCCTTGAATAGTCCCAAAGACCTCTTGGAGAGAGTGTGCAAGAAGCATGAGAATCCCCTACAAAGTTGATATTAAGGTTCCAAAAACTACCCAGGTGAAGAAATGATGGCAAAGGACTTATGTTTTGGTGTGCAATTGCATATTCTTTCTCTTTTGTGTGAATAGAATGTTTTATATGAAGTTACAGCTTTGAAATAGCTACAAGAAATTCTAGACAATGTTTTGTTGATAATGATGTTGAAAATACATCATAATCATCATTTAAAGATATTTATATTTTGGTAGCATATGAATAACATGAAATTTACTAATATAACCATTTTTAAGCATACAACTCCACAGCATTAGTTATATTCACACTATTCTACAATCATTACCATCATTCATCTCCAGAATATTTTTATCTTCCCCAATTTCACAACTTTCAACAATAACTCACCATTATACCTCATCCCAACCCCTGGAAAATGGCATTTTATTCCTATGAATTTGACTACTCCAGGTACCTCATATAAATAAAACCATACAATATTTGTCCCATTGTGACTGGTTTATTTTACTTAGCATAAAGTCTTCTATGTTCATCCATGTTGTAGCATGTATCAGAATTTTCTTACTTTTAAGACTTAATGGTAGTCTTATATGTGACTGCATTTTGTCTAAAATACCAATTCAGTCTTATTATGTAGCTACAAATATTAGTTACTCATCTTCTGCTTATTATTTAAAGCATGAGTAATCAAAAACACAATTTCTAAAATTGTATTCTCTTCTTAGTTATATATTAATGATATGGTTTTAAATTGTATTTTAATTGGAAAATAATAATTGTATATAGTTATGGGATGCAATGTGATATATATATATATACACACACACACACACACACACACACACATATATGTGTGTATATATACATATATACGCACACACATACATTGTGGAATTATTAAATCAAAGTATATTACCCAACTTATTACCTCACATACTTATTTTGTGGCAAAAAATTATAGTTTATTTTAGTAATTTTGAAATATACAATGCATTATTATTTATTATAGTCACATATTGTGCAATAGATCACTAAAGTTTATTCCTTCTTTGTGCCCTTTGATTATCTTTCCTTTCCCCACCACCCATCTCCCTGAGCAACTGGTAATCATCATTCTACTCTCTACTTCTCACTTCTACTTTATTAGATATAATTGATATGTGAGATCAATTAAGGAGGCACAAGGGGCCACCTGCATAGGACATATAGGAAGTTCACTAATTTTATCAAAATCAATTCACATCTATCATTCAAGGCAGATTGTTTTTTAGGATAATTTCCACAATTGTATGTACACATCTAGCTAGTGGGAATTCCTTTTATCCTACTCAAGTGGAATTTTATCCATTCTCTAATTCTAGAGAATACAGTCTATTTGAGCTCTCTATCCCAAAATATACTTCAGATCCTTAGAAATTAAATTGATGCACCGAGGAAAAGCAGGGAATAATATTTCAAATATGCAAAAGAAATAAACACAGACAATATGTTTTAGGTACTCAGGAATGGTATTTCCTCATAATTAACGAGCAAAGCTCAGTGGTAGAACACTTGACTAGCTTGTGTGAAGCTCTGGGTTCAATTCTCAACACCAACATCCCCCCACCCAAAGGCATGTATCATATATTCCCTCTTTCACATACTCAAATCTCTATATTGTGACCTCATACACAAAAGTAAAAATAGGAAAAGTCAACAAAAATGTATGAATTGATGGGTAAAATAAAGATGTTAACAAATTAACCTATAAAACAGACCAATTCATGAATGTATAACAAGGTATTTATACATGGGAGAAATTATATTTTAGTGTTGTGTTTATTGGCAATAGCAGTATTATTTCTAATATTGTTCAATTTTGCAAATAGATACAAAATGTACTACTTGCAGGCCTTTCCTTCACCCAGCCCTTGACAACCAGCTTCTCAATCAATAGCCAGGACCCAACATGCCATACACTGAGTTAGCCCTGGCTCTAAGATGGCCTCGCAGGTACTGCTCCAAGGTCACCCCACCCCCACCACACGCATCTCACACTCTTCATTACCTCTTTCCTGCACCTATGCCAAAACAAATATTCTTATGGCTTCCATGTGCCAACAACCCATCTCATCTCAGTTTTAGGAAGATCATTCCAGACCCCACACACCCTGGCCCATCATTCAAGTTACCACCCAGTCAGCCAAATAAACTCCAAGCCATTACGGGCCTGCATATACAGTGCCTTTGCATGTACTCTTCTCACAGTCTGCCAGTCCAGGAGGAAGTAAATGCACCCAAGTTGCTGCTCCTTAAAAAAAATGGAAAGAGGAATGTAAAAAAAGTTATACCCGTGTTTATAGCAGCATTATTCACCAGAGCAAAAAAGTGAAAGCAACCTGTACTCATCAACAAATGAATGGGTAAACAACATTTATAGATACATATAATGAATTATTATTTAGCCTTAAAAAAGAAGGAAATTATTTTTTGGGGGGGATGTTTTACCATTGAGCTACATCCCCAGCCCTTTTTATTTTATATTTTTATTTGCTAACTCACTGAGGCTGACATCAAACTTATGATCCTCTTGCCTCAGCCTCCCTAGTTGCTGGGATTACAGATATGTAACACTGTACATGATACAAAGGAAATTCTGATACATGGTATAACATGGATGAAACCTGAAGACATGTTATGTGAAACTTTAGAACTGGCTAATCACAAAAGGATAAATAGTGTATGATTATACTCCTAGACCATACATAGTGTAGTCAAAATCATAGGGACAGAAAGGATAATGATGGTGCCAGGGACTGGAGGGAGGGGAAAGAGAAAATTATGTTTAATGGGTACAAAATTTCAGTTGAGGAAGATGTGAATTCTGGAGATGGTTGGTGGTGATGGTTGCACAACAATGTGAATGCAGTGGAAGCCACTGAACTTAAGCATTGTTAAAATGGTAAATTTTATATTTTTATACTTTTCCACGATAAAAAAATGAAGTTTAAAAGAAATTATGAACATTAAAAATGTATTGATAAGAAATACATGAATTGATGGGCTGGGGCTGGGGCTCAGTGGTAGTGCACTTGTCTGGCATGTGTGAGGCACTGGGTTCAATTCTCAGTACCACGTATAAATAAATAAAGGTCTATCAACAACTAAAAAAAATTTAAAAAGAAATACATGATTTGAAAAAGCACGTCCATAACTATTTTGGTAAAAATTTTACTCTAGTATATCAATTTGAAGTATTTTGTAAGCATTGTTAATTTGAATATTATACAGCTATGAAAGTTAATGAACTTCAGGTAACAGAACTACTGTATCATGAACTCAGCAACATAATAAATATGTTGTTAGGATAACATTTTATAAGTATACATACTTATATAAGCCCATTATACTAAGACATATATACTATAATTGTATATTAAGATATACATTAAAAGTAGTAGTTATGTATTAAGGCTAATATTCTATAATATATGTTAAGTCTAATATAGTTTATATTAAGACATAGTAAGTATGTGTATATATACATATATATGTATATATACATATATATGTATGTATATATATATATATATATATATATATATATACACTAAATATGTTATTAGGTTAATGCCGCAGTCTGGCTGGNGTTTCTCATGGAGATTGTAAAACAGACTTTTTCAATAAAATCATACATGCTTACTTTATGCAAGCCCTCTACCACTGAGCTACAACCCACCCAGCTTTTTAAATTTTTAATTTAATTATATCTTTATGTAGGTACATATCCTTAAAATAAATGTTTGACTTTGTGCATTTTTTGTTTTATAAAATGTTATCCTAACAACAATTTTATTATGTTGCTAAGTTCATGATACAGTACTTCTGCTACCTGAAGTTCATTAACTTTCATAGCTGTATAATATTCAAATGTACATAAATATAAATTATTAATCCCTTCTGTCAAAGGATGTTTGTATGCTTCCAGATTTGCTGTTCTGAAAATTGGTACTAAGAAGAAAAATGAACATTCCTCATTGTACACATGTATACTATTTTTATTTATACTTAGAAGTGTAATTACTGGAGTGTAGGATACACAAATATTATTATAATTCTGCTCAGCAAGGTTGTATCCATTGATAATATGATGAGTATTCACCAACATTTAGTATTATTAGGGTTAGCTTTTGCTTTTCCTAGGGCAGAAAAATAATATGCTACTGTAGTCTTAGTTTTCTTTTTCAAGAACAAAAGAGGAATTAATTATATTTTCATATGGTTATTTTATGTCAATGTTCCTTCTATGTTAAATATCTGATTGTTTTGATAACTTTTCTATAGAATATATTTATAGTTTTTCTTATTACTTCTAATTAGTTAGTTCTTTTATTTTTAACACATTATAATGACTGGTTTAAGAAATTCTTCCCTGTTGTTTAATCTATCAATAACAGTTTTTTGTGTTTAGTGTGATGCACATATGTTGAGGTTTTGGTGGTGGCAGAGTTTAATGTGACAGTCATTTCTGTAAGAGACATCTCCCTTCAGCCAAAGACACTCCTTTGGACAGACAGTGGGGCAGACATTGCCTATCAGGAGCAAACACCCACAAATGAGAGAGAGGTGGATGAAGAAGCCCAGCAATGGAGATATGGGTGGGTTCAAAAGACATTTGCAAGAGGTGATAATCCTAATGTAAGCCTGATTATGAAGAATAAATTAGTTATTATAATGCTTCTTTAATTTTTAAAAAATTATTTGTAGATGGACACAATACAATGCCTTTATTGTATTTATTTTTATGTGGTGCTGAGGATCGAACCCAGCACCTCACATGTGCGAGATGAGTGCTCTATCACTAAGTCACAACCCCAACCCTATAATGCTTCTTTAAGAGGCAAAGAATAATTTAAAAATTGCATTTGATATGTGAATTCTTATATGAGGTATGAGAGATTAAAGGACTGAGGCAGATGCTTTAAATCAAAGACAAATACTAGTATAGGCTTTCTCAAAAAGAGGCAAAACATCTTACTAGATATTTTTTTTCTTTTGCTTCTTCCTGCTGTTCCTTTGCTGCAACCTTTGCTTAAATAAACTAGTTTTCAATGCCCTCATTCTCAGATGTTCATTACAAGAAAAATTCTATATCTTTGTGTAGCAGGGGTTCTCAGCTTGAGAATTTTCTAAGCTATGTGCACTGTGGGTGTCTGGCTTGCCTAATATTGAGACTATTTACAAGAGAAATAAGAAGATTCTGAGAATAAACTTATCCAAGATGAATGAAAGTCTAGCCACAAAAATAAGTTTCAAGAATGACTCTTATTTGCAAAGGGTAAAAGATGTGGATAGAGCTAAGTACTATTAAGCCCCAGCCTTCTGATGCCTGGGCAATACCCTGAAGGAACATTAAAGAGGGAGTGAAGAGTAAAAAACACCTCACTAAAATTCCTCAAAAACTTGAGCATATTAGGCAGCCTTGCTTTGCAGCCACTATAACAGGGCCACCCAGGCCTCTATTTTAGGTAATATTTACAGTAAGGGTTGCCTGTACAAAGTAAAGAAAATGGAAACGAACATCAAGCGTCTGACTATGTGGTGGAACAGAAAGATCAAGTCACATTCAGATTGCAGGAGGACAAAATGACAGAAGTGTAATGAGTCACCAGTGCATTCTATAAGAAAATGGCTGATGCTAAGAGATAGCTCAAAGAACAAATGTGATGCCCCAGAACGTGTAATTAGAAAGTATTTTTAAGTCAGTCAGAGATTTACATTCTTCAATTATAAGAGAAAGAGAGGAAGTATACAAGCTGTTTTTTGTGGTGTTTATGATCTAATTTTTACACATAAACCCTTGTGACCTGGAAGTGAGAATTAGTGGAATCATGATCTGAGAATAAGTGGAAGGTCATAAAAAGGGATGGGGAGTAAATCAGATTTAGGGAAAATCTTGAAGAACTAGAAGACCAGATATTAAAAGAGAAAACTGGTATTGCTGAAGATTGTTATGTAGAAAACTGTTCAAAGTCTGAGGTCTTTAGTTCTGTTTCCCAAGTAAAATGCCTTAGAACAGTTTTGATTCATCTGAGATACATGGATGAACAGAAATTGCTCTGGTTTCCATGCTTTTAAAATAATAGAGGAAAATTATTTCTGCAGTTTATAACTTAAATGATAAGGATCAATTACTCAAAATCTTAAATAGAGGTATAAGTACATGTTAAAGATTGTCCAGAATGTTAATGTATGACAGTTGCACTGAGATTGATGGGCACATAGATCACACCACTCTGACTTTAAGATTTGCTTTGCCTATGCCATCAGCATGGTAACCAACATAACTATTTCACCTACCATCTTGTTCTCTTGTGACCAATTTCTCCAATACTTCACTAGCAGACTAATTTTCTAAAAATATACCATAAGCATTTCAAGTCTCTTGCTCAATAACTTGAAATGACTCTCTGAGGCCTATGAATAAATTATGGCAATTAAATAGTTCAATAAATCCTAATTTCACTAATTTGCTATTTCCTAATTCCTAAGTTTCATTACCAACAAGACCATTGCCAAGTACTTCTATCTATTCCACTTTTAGGACTGGTTAAATTTTTTTCTAACCTGTTTACTCTACCTTCCATAATTCTGTCCAAACTCCACTTTTTCCAATAAATTATCTTTGATAAATTAGGGTCTGTCTTCTTTATATTCCTGCTGCTGCAATTAGAAAATACCATATATAATAGTAATGAAATATTCTGAATATTTTAGGTTTTTAATACTTCTGCATCAATTTATTTAAAGGCAACTGGAGGTCAAGAACAAGGACTGTATCTTATACATTCATGGTAATCTGTATGAAGCCAACCACAACACAAGCTACATACAAGAAATAGTCATTTTTTTTTCCTGGGCTTTCAGTGCTGACTGACAGACCTGGCACTTGATCTCAACTTCATTCTTCTCCACTAGTGTTATTATATCTTCATGTCATTTTCCTCAATGTTAAAATGGACATAGTAACTATTCTCACCTAAGGATATAATGTGATACTATATGCCTGACAAATAGTGAGTGCTCAGTAAATGCACTATTATTAATCTATAAAGCCATAATTGAAGGCATTATTTTTGAAAGCCTAACCTAACAACAGGTGGAAAGACATGTTTACCAAATTCCCATCAAGTGGTATGGAGATTTCTTAGAAAACTTGGAGTGGAACCACGATTTTACCCAGTTATCCCATTCCTTGGCATATACTGAAGGGACTTAAAATCATCATACTATAGTGACACTGCCACATCAATGTTTATAGCAGCTCAATTCACAATAGCTAAACTATGGGACCAGCCTAGGTGCCCTTCAACAGATGAATGGATAAAGGAAATGTGGTACACATATACAATAGAATATTACTCCGCCATAAAGAAGAATGAAATTATGGCATTTGTTGGTAAATGGATGGGGCTGGAGAGTATCATGCTAAGTGAAATAAGCCAATCCCCCAAAACCAAAGGCTGAATGTTCTCTCTGATACGCAGATGCTAACTCACAATAAGGAGGGTGGTGTAGGGAAGAATAGAAGTACTTTGGATTAGACAAAGGGGAATTAAGGGAAGGGAGGGGGAATGGGAATAGGAAAGATAGTAGAATGAATTGGACATTACTTTCCTCTGTTCATATATGAATACACAACCAATGTAACTCCACATCATGTACAACCAGAAGAATGGGAAGTTGTACTCCATGTGTGTATAATATGTCAAAATACATTCTATTGCCATGTATAACTAAAAAGAACAATAATAAAAAGAACCTGCAATATAAACATTCTGTGTTGGTTAAGGATGCTATGGGGATAAAATCTGATGGAGGTAGAAGGATAGTGGTAGTTGTGTGGGCACAATCTGATATCAATCAACCTTCTCCACTGAAAAATTATGATTCTCATGACTGACCCTAGCCTACCTTCCCATGATCTTGAGCTATCCTATCTTTAGAAACTGGAAAAAAATTAGAAGGTAACTGCCATAATTCAGGCCAAAGTTGTCAAGAATTTGGATGAAAATAGGAGGCAGTATTTAAGAATAGAAATAAGGGATGGAAACAAGAAAATGAATGAACAAAGAAAGGACAGATTTGGTATTGTAAAAATACTCTATTAACATAGCTAAGAGTTTAGGAAATATTTCTTCACATGATTAAAAATTTCAAAAAGTTCCCCAGAATATGGCAACATTCATTTCTTAGAGTGCATTCTAGAAATAAAGGATGGCCTTTATAGTAATCACAAAATATAAATAAAAGAAGATATAATGGTTGAGCTATCACTCATTTCCAAGTTTGCATAATGTCTCTTTGAATCATTGAAACAAGTCTATGATGCAGTCACTACTATTACTCCCCATTACAAATTTTTAAAAAGGCTTAGAGAGGTTTAGCAATTTTCCAAGAGTCAGATAACTGGTAAATGTCAGAGTCAGGAAGTACTTCTGGGTCAGGCATATTCCAAAGCCCAGGCCCTACAGTTATTACACTTCCCAAGTCACCTTGGATGATTGGCCCAAATTGAAGTGGTAATGGCTCATTCTTCATGGTTTCTTCAGATTTCTCAATTTTAACTGTATGTAATGTTCAAGGCTTTATATTCATGCAAACTTTTCAAGCAACAACAGTATCTATTAATTCAACAACAACTTATTGAGAGCTAAGTGGGTGCCAGAGACCACTTTACGTGGCTTTTCTATATTATTTTGCTTAATATGCACTGTCACCCTCTGGGTAAGCATCATCCTCATCATCACCATTATCACATCATCATCATTCACATTTAACCAATGAGGAAGCTGATGCAGAGTAGTAAGTGTCATTGCCAACAATTCATTGCCAGTTGATAGTGGCACCAGGAAATCAATCCTGATAGGATGATCACTGTACCTGTGCTCTAACACACAGCAATAAATATTACCCCGTCAAGATTTTTGTCTGCTTTCTGTTTTAATTTTTCAATATAATGTTGTATTTTTAGTTTCAGTTCATTTACTTACTCTGTTAAGAAGGTTTGAACCTTCATTCTTTCATTTATCTATTACATTGTAGTCTACCCAGGTTTCTACCAACATTTATTTATTTGTTTGAATTGCACTTTCTGTTACTTGCAACAGAATTGAATCATGAACATTTTAAAGTCAAAATAGGAAATCGATATTCCTTTCCCACTACACATATTTAATATACATAGACACTGACATAAAATGTCTTAAATGAATTGTTCTTTGAAATAATAACATATTAATTTTACTCCATATTTATTATTTAGAAAAACTCCATGTTTAAAATCTACAAATGTGCTTGGTAATAGTATTACCAATATTATTGGTAATATTATAATATTATATCTCCAATATTATTCAGGTATGAATCTACCATAATTCTTTATTTCATAAAGATAAAATCATGTACTATTTGACTTCTACAGACTTAAAGTTTCTTCACTGCACCCACACATATATTGTTGTGCTACTGCTAGTAATCGTGTGATTTTAACATTTGCTAGAGCATCTTTAGATAGAGGGATACAAATGAATAGTGATAACTTTCTTACATACAAAGCTGTTCAAGTGGGAAATGCTATGACCTGAATATATGTATCTGATGTGTTATTTTTGTAATTTTTATTTTTACATAATTATAGAAACAAAGGAAGTTGCAAAAGTAATATGGAGGTCCCTGTGTACTTCTTCCAGATTCCCATGATTGTACTATTTTACATAATTATACTGCCATATGGAAACCAGGAAATCAACATCAGTACAGTGCCATTAATTACAGTAGCCAGGCATCATGGTGCAAACCTGTAATCCCAGTGATTCTGGAGGCTGACACAGGAGGATTTCAAGTTCAAGGACAGCTTCAGCAGCATAGCAAAGCCTTAAGCAATTTAACAAGACCCTGTCTCAAAAATAAATAAATAAATAAATAAATAAATAAATAAATAAATAAATAAATAAATAGATGGGCTGAGATGTAGCTCAATGTTAAAGCATGCTGGGGTTAATTCCCAATATACATCCTACTAGGAAAAAAAAACCTAGTCACATTACAGATTTATTCAGATTTCACCAGTTTTTATAGGTACCAATTTTTTCAAATGCATAGATTCAGGTAACTACCATAGCAGTCAAGATACAGAACAGCTCCAAAATTACAAAGAAATTCGTGCTACCATATTATAACCACATCCTTGCCTATGTCCATCACCACTGGTAACCATTAATCAGTTCTTTATCTGTATAATTTTGTCACTTCAAGAATTTTATATAAATGTAATCACATAATATGCAACATTTGAGATTGACTTTTTTGTTCATTCAGTATAACTGCCTTTGGGACCAAGCCAATTTGTTTTGTATTTCAATAGTTTATTAATTTTATTGCTGAGCAATATTTCATGGTACAACTTTAAGTACTTACTCATTGAAGGATATATGAACTTTTGAAGTTTGGGATTATTACAAATGAAGATGCTATAAAAAGTACAAACTTTGTGTACGTACACTTATTACAGGTTTTTGTATGGACATATTCCCCCAAGTGTGATCATTTTGTCATATAAGTAACAGTATGTATAATGTTATAAGAAAATTTCTATTTTAAAAAAAATATTTTTAGTTTTAGATTGAAACGATACCTTTATTTATTTATTTTTATGTGGTGCTAAGGATTGGACCTAGTGTCTCACACATGTCAGGCAAGTGCTCTACTACTGAGCTACAACCCCAGTTTATCCAAATTCCTATCATTTTCTAGAATGACTATAGTATTTTACATTCCCACCAGTATTGCACAAATGATCCAGTTTCTCCACATTCTTGCCAGTAGTTGGCAGTCATTCTGGTAGGAGTGTAGTAATAGCATAGAATGGTGTTTTATTTTTATATCCCTAGTGGCTAAAATGTTGAACAATTTTTCCTGTGCTTATCAGCCATACTTAAAAACTTTTCAGTAAAATGTCTGTTTGTGTCTTTTAACCATTTCCTGCTTGAACTTTTTTATTGTTAGCTTTTGAAAGTTCTTTATCTATTCTATGCACAAATTATTTTGCAAATATTTTTCCCAGAATTCTGGTGTTGGTGTTGTGTCAGTTTGATGTGTTGATTGATGATATTGTTCAGTTATTCTATATATTTAATGAGTAACTGTCTAGTAGTTCTGTCAGTTCAACAGATGAGTGTGCTGAAATATCCAACTCACTTGCTAATTTCATTCTAACAAAATTGCTTAATGTATTTTCTAGCTGTTTATTTGTGTGCGTGTGCATTTAAAATTGCTGTGTTGTCAAAGTGTATATGTCATTTTACCAATAAGTGATGTCCTGTATCCTTCTCTGTCATTGATAATTTTCATAGTAATGAGGACTACTTTATGATATATTCATGTATCTTCAACAAATATACAAGTATGAATCTATACACACAATACATCTATATCATTCATCTATATACATCTACATCAATATACCTAAATCTATGTATGTATGTGTGTATATATATATGCATATAAAGTCCATATACCTATATCTAGCTATTTTTCTATCTATGGAATAATAATTTCTGATATTTTTGATGAACATTTGCATGGCATAACTTATTTTATCCTTTTAGTTTCAACTTTCTTATATCACGAAATTTAAAGGAGTTTTAAATATCAACTTTCTTTTAAAATTGATATATTTAGATGATTTATATTTAACATATCTAAGTTAGAACTAAATTTGATATTTTATAATTTGTTTCTTCCATTTGTCGTCTCTTCCCATATGTTATCATCCTATGGGCTAAGTGGATAATTTTAGAATTCAATTGTGATGTACCTTTTATGTTGGTATCTATATACAATTTTAGGATTATATATATATACATATATATATATATATATGTATATATATATATATATATATATATATAGAGAGAGAGAGAGAGAGA